>NW_008682081.1:0-1884 GCF_000695815.1 Acanthisitta chloris
GCGCGCGGGGAGGAGCAGCGAGCCCCGCGGTAGAGTGAAGGCTCTTCCAGGAAGGGCGGGAATGGCGCTGCGGAGACCTCGGCAGTACCTCGTGGCGCAACGGTAGCGCGTCTGACTCCAGATCAGAAGGCTGCGTGTTCGAATCACGTCGGGGTCACGAAGCCCCTCGGGGCTGTATTTTGCACCCCCCTGAGCGACCTGTTGGGGTTCACTGCGCTGAGGTTCATTCTCTTTGGGTTCACTGGTTTCTCATCCGCTGTTTTTTTTTGCACTGGTGCTCGTAAGCTGCATCCTGGGGGTGCCTGGTGGACCCTCTGGAAGGTGCAAACTTGGGGATCCCTCTGTGTCCTCCTGCAGCAGTCATAGAATTTTAGGGGTTGGGATGGAGCTTAGAGATGATCCAGCCCCAACCTCCTGCCCTGGGCAGGGACACCACCCACCAGAGCAGGTGGCTCAGGGATTTATCCATCCTGGCATCCAACCTCCAACAGGAGCTGCAGAACAGGGATCAAGAAGTGGAATTGTTTGTGACCCAAACACAACCTTGAGTTGGGTTTGCCTTTTTGGGTAATGGTAAAAGCACCTCCTTTTCCTAAAAAAAAAAAAAGTATCTTCCTAAAGGAGGAAATTACTGACATAACTTCATTGAATAAACAGTGGAAGTGACTTAAATCCTGTTGTTTGGAGCATAAGTAAAGAAACTTGGGATGACTTGAACCTTGTGTGTCTCTTCCAACTCTGAATATTCTGTAATTCTATTGTGCTTTCACTATCATTTTTCCCAGCTGCAGGAGCAACACCCAAGGATGGTGCAGGAAAACAGGTTCAAATGGAATCAGTTCTAAGAGCTGATGCAGTTCAGCTGTGTGGATCCCACTGGGATCTGCCCAGTCCTTTCAGGATCCTGATCACACACAGCTGTGAGCTCATGGGGTGGTGTTTGGTCCCGGGGGTGCTGGAGCTCCACGTGCTGTGGGTGAGTGTGATCTGGAGCAAAGTCATCTCCTGGGATCCTCTAGCTGCTGGAAATCATGTTTTAGGAATGTTTTTGTCTGTGCTGTACAGACTCAGAGGGAACTTTGGCAATAGGGTTTGAGAGGATAAACAAAACTGAGCCACCAGTAACCAGAGCAGAACTTCAACCAGCCCTGGGCTGTGTTTGTGATGCTGCAGGAGGTAAGTGATGCCTTTGTTTTGCCAAGAAGCTTCAGCAGCAGCGGAGTTAGAACTGCTTGGAGTGAAACACAGAATGGTTTAGGTTGGAAGGACCTTAAAGCTCATCTCATCCACCCCCTGCCATGGGCAGGGACACCTTCTACTAGCCCTGGTTGCTCCAACCTGGCCTGGAACACTCCCAAGGATGGAGCAGCCACAGCTTCTCTGGCCAAACTGTGCCAGAGTCTCAGCACCTCCCAGGGAACAACTCCTTCCCAATATCCAATCTAAACCTCCTCTCTGGCAGGTTAAATCCATTCCCCCTTGTCCTGTCCCTCCAGATCCTTGAAAATATTCTCTCTTCATTGTTTTTGTAGCTCCTGCAGGTACTGTAAGGCCACAATTAGGTCACCCCAAAGCTTCTCTTTTCCAGGCTGAACAATCTCAACTCTCAGCCTTTCCCCATCCTCTAATCACTTGGTGCCTCCTCTGGCTCCATGTCCTCCTGTACTGGGACCCAGAGCTGGATATATCTCAACACATCACATAATTCCACACAGAACTTCCCCCCACCCTTTACAGCCTTCCAAGCATCTCTTTGCTTTCCCTCAGCCATACCCTTTGTTATTTTATCCTCTTTTCCATTTGGAAGGATCACTAAAGGCAAAGCCTGAGCTGCAGGATGGATAAAACTCCTGAGTGGTCATTAACTGGAGCTGCTTTGAGGTG
>NW_008682081.1:1931-12765 GCF_000695815.1 Acanthisitta chloris
TTCATCTCTCCCCATTAAGTGGCTTTTGTCTTGACTGGCTTTGCCTTTGAACTTCATTGCTTTATAATAGCACAAAGGAATGATGCTTTGAGTTTCTGTTGCCACCAAGATTATGGTGAAAAATAGCAGCAGATTAAAAGGACTAGAAATTGAATCTTTATTGCCCTTTGCTGCCTTTCAGTGATAGCAATTTTAATTAAGGCAAAATTGCCTGGGTGGAAAAAAAAAAAATAAAAAGAACCACCTAGGTGGAAGTATCCACAGAGAGGTGAAATGTGTCATGGTAAAGCTGTTTGTGAGGTGACAGTAGGATATGTTTAAAGCTCAGTTTGGAAGCTTGGATAAAAATATTGATGGGTAATTAGCTGTAGGTGTTATAGATCTATATTATACTGGGAGAGCGAAATTAGCTAAATCTAAATTAGATCTAATTAGATATATAGGGCCTTGTTTATGTAAACCCTCACTCTTCTGGGGCAGTTTCAGGTGAATATTTGCTGGTGATGGTTGTTTATAGCTGTGACTTGATGCCACAGAGAAAGAGAGACAAAAAAATACATGGATGTCACCAAGGTCATGTCATTTTATCCCATCCCAGTTGCTTTGCTTTCCAGCATGGAGTGAGGAAAGAGTATTGGTGCAGAAAACAACCCAGAAAGGCATTAAAGAGCAGCTCTGAGGCTCTGCCCTGTTAAGGAGAAGCAAATGAGCTGTGACTTCAGGCAGGTTTGTTCTTAAAACACACAGTCTGGGACCTCAGGAGGGTTTTATTTCCCCCCTGCCCTTACTCAGGATGGCAAATGTTGTCATCCAAACCAGGTCACTGGAGAGCAAGGCATGAAGGAGCAGCTGTTGCATGGAGTCATGCACAATATTTCTGTGGCAGAAATGATTCATTTGGGCTGGGTAATATATATGGAAATGTGCTGCAGGAGCAGTGCTGGAAATAACCCATTGTGTTCAGCCAGCCCTGACAGAGCTGAGGTTTTGGGGCTTGACATGCCTTTGCCTTTTTGGATGTGTCAAATAAACAGAGGCAATTTAGCTCTGAGTGAGGTGGCATGGACTAAATCTAGATGTATTTGCTTCTTTTAGGCTGAGTGCAACACCTTCAGCACTGAAAACAGCAAGGAGATGGAGTATCCAGCAGAGGTGTGTGGAAAGAGAATCAAATCCTGCTGCAGAAGCACTTTGGGTGAAGAGATAGAGGAGAGGAATACAGGGAATGGAGGAGGTGAATTGTTTCACAGATCTGAGAAGATGCTGGAAAAATGGAAGTTGAAAAGGCTTTTTCTTCTTTTTACTCAAGTGGAACACTGTGTGTGTTTTAATCTCCCAAAGCCTTTTGGGGAGTTCCTTAGTACTAAAAGCTGCTTTGTCCCCACCTTTGCTTTCTTGTCGTGGCCTTTGAAGTCCTCATCAAAGCAGAAGCCCAACTTGCCATTCTTCCTGCAGACTGTAATGACTCCCCACCTTTGCTGGAGCAATTAACTTGGTGTGGTGATTGCTGGTGCTGCTTCAGGAGGGAGGAAAAAAAAAAGGAAAAAAAAAAAAGAAAAAAGGTCCCAAATCCTGAGTGGTTTAGACATGTTTGGAAAAAAATACTAAGCCAACAGCTGTGCACTGGACTAATCTGACAGCACAGCAGCTGTCATAACAAAAGCAGAGCTGGTTCAAACACAGCTCCTTTGTATGCTGATTGAAAGTGGTTTAAAGGGAAAGGTTATTTACTGGTTCTCCTCGGTGGGCTTGGATCAGTGGCAGGTCTGTGTGATCCCCAGCAATGGGTGAGCTCTTAACCACTTCTTGACTCGAGTTTAGAGACTCAGATATGTTTGGAGGCTTTGCTGCTGGCTCTGCCTCCAGGCCCTGAGTGGCTCTGGAGTCATCTTCTGTAGGTGTCTGCTTGGATAGTTCAGAGAGCAAGAGAGTGTTGAGGGGTTGGGATGGAGCTTAGAGATCATCCAGTGCCAACCCCCTGCCCTGGGTAGGGACACCTCCCACCAGAGCAGGTTGCTCAAGGATTTAAGCAACCTGGAATGAACAGTGACAGGGTTGGGGTAGTCACAGCCTCTTTGGAGCAACCTCTGTCTCCCTGGGACATCCACAACATCCCTGGGGCAACCACAGCCTCCTTGGGGCATCCACATCATCCTTGGGGCATCCCCAGCCTTTCCCTGGGGCAACCACAACATCCTTGGGGCAACCACAGCCTCCTTGGGGCATCCACATCATCCTTGGGGCATCCCCAGCCTTTCCCTGGGGCAACCACAACATCCTTGGGGCAACCACAGCCTCCTTGGGGCATCCACATCATCCTTGGGGCATCCCCAGCCTTTCCCTGGGGCAACCACAACATCCTTGGGGCAACCACAGCCTCCTTGGGGCATCCACATCATCCTTGGGGCATCCCCAGCCTTTCCCTGGGGCAACCACAACATCCTTGGGGCAACCACAGCCTCCTTGGGGCATCCACATCATCCTTGGGGCATCCCCAGCCTTTCCCTGGGGCAACCACAACATCCTTGGGGCAACCACAGCCTCCTTGGGGCATCCACATCATCCTTGGGGCATCCCCAGCCTTTCCCTGGGGCAACCACAACATCCTTGGGGCAACCACAGCCTCCTTGGGGCATCCCCAGCCTCCCTGGGCAACCTGTGTCTCCCCTGGTTGCCAGCAGGTCCTTGCAGCACACAAAGCACATCTGCAGCTCCAGGCAATGCACCAGAGGATCATTAAACAATGTCACTGGTAAAGATGGTGTGAACTGTGGCTTTTGAAAGGATCCAATTCTCCACCACCCTGGTATTGATATTTCAGCTTAATTTGCTCATGTTTTAAGGCCTTTTTTTTTTTTTTTTTCCTCCCCTTTCTCCTCCTTCAGCCAGAAGTGCTGGAGTAACCTTTGAAACAAAAGACTTCAAAGTGACAGCAGCTTGTGCCTCTGGCTATAGCCAAGTAAGTCATCTCCTAATGCATGAATATTTGATGTCTCTGCAGCTAAATGAAGGAAATTACAAGTTGATATAAACTGATGTTCTTTGTATTAGCTCCTGACAAATGCAGCAATTACCTCCAATCAGTTAATTACAGCATCCTTCTGTGGCCTGCCATGAGCTTGGGTGGTAAGAGGAGTGAGTTAACCCACAGCTCTTTTGTGCTGAATTTGGACTTTGTTTATGCTGCTGGAAATGTTAACAACTTTAATAGCACAGTGAAAGTCAGTGCTGCTCCCTCAGTCCTTCTTGCTGCTTTTTCTCTGCTTTCTAGTCACACCTGGAGATGTCTGAAGCTCCTCAGGAGCTTTTCCCGTGGGGATGTTGTGTGGCTGTCAGGACACCATTTCAAGAACCTGTTTCAAGAGTGCATTAAAGTGAGGTAGGAACAACTAAGGAGAGTCTGGAGGGAGGTCACAGCTTCAATGGATGAACTTCAGGTGGGCTGCAAACGTGGGTGGTGGTGTGGCAGTTGAGTGCTGAGCTGCTGAAAGCAGAGCAATCTCCACAGACTCCTTAGAGGCTCTTTGAGCTTTGAGCTCCTTTGTCAAAGCAGCTTTGTAAAATACACTCCCATTCTTCTGAGTTCTGCATGCACAGAAGAGGGAACAGCCCTGGGAGAGTCTCTCCTGCTGCTGGTGGAGAAGCATGAAAGGGATGGTTTGCCTTGCATGGGAAGACATGAATCATGAGAGGTCCTGACCTGGAATTTTGGTTCAGCTCAGGGCTAACCAGGCAAAGTGCTGCTACTGCTGCTTTGCTCTCTGTGCTCCACAGCACTCAGCAAGTGTGGCCCATCCCAGACACCTTTCCCTGGGAATCAGAGGTGTCCCACGTGCCATCCCTGCTCATTCCTCACCTGCTGCATCCCAGACACCTTTCCCTGGGAATCAGAGGTGTCCCACGTGCCATCCCTGCTCATTCCTCACCTGCTGCATCCCAGACACCTTTCCCTGGGAATCAGAGGTGTCCCACGTGCCATCCCTGCTCATTCCTCACCTGCTGCATCCCAGGCACCTTTCCCTGGGAATCTGAGGTGCCCAGTATGAGAGTGGCACTTGGTTACCCAAGAGCAGGGAGTGACAGGACAAGAGGGGATGGTTTTGAACTAAAAGAGGGGAGATTTAGGTTGGATATTGGGAAGGAGTCCTTCCCTGGGAGGTGCTGAGCTTGGACAGAGCAGCTGTGGCTGCTCCATCCCTGGGAGTGTTCCAGGCCAGGTTGGATGGGGCTTGGAGCAACCTGTGCTGGTGGGAGGTGTCCCTGCCCCTGGCAGGGGGTGGGATGGGATGGGATTTAAGGTGCTTTCAAATCCAGGCTTTCCACAACCTGCTCCTGTCTCTTATCACTGCCTGGCCCATGAATGATTAAACCTGAGGCACTTTGTACCCTGCTCTGAACTCTATTGACTCTCTGGGCAGCTCAGGAAGATGTGAAGACAGAGAAGCTGCAGGTTGTGATCCCAACAAACCACTTTATTCCATACTCTGGGAACCCTGCATGGGGATCAGCTGTTCCCAGCCCTGCTATGCCTTGTATAAACCCTTTTCCTGGGAGCAAACAGCTTTTTTTCCAGCTGTATATAACCATGCACTTGTGTTTCCTGTGTAAACCCGTTTCCTGGGAGCAAACACCTTTTTTTCCAGCTGTTTATAACCATGCACTTGTGTTTCCTGTGTGTAAACAGCACACAAAGGCAGATGAGGCAGCACAAAGCTCTTCCTGCTGCTGCTCACTGGAGAGGATTTGCTCCTGTGTGTCAGGGAAGGTTTGGGGCTGGATTTTCCCTGTCTTTCCCAAGTGCTGCCTGTCTGCAGTGATGTCTCAGTGTGTTTGTCAAATGGGCAGACACAGCTGGTGGACTTCTCCCCCTGGGTTAAACCTTCTGATTGAGAGATCCCCAAGCTCTTGGCTGCTGTCTGCACACATTAAGGTGACTCTCTGCACTCTAACCAGCTTCGGGGCCCTGCAGGAGGGAGAATTAATTAATTAACTAGTTAATTAACTGTCAGCTTGCCAAATCTCTGGCAGAAATGACAGGGGAGGATAAATGGTGTGTCTAGTCCTCTGCATTGCTCTCCACTGCCTGTGCCAAAGCATCAGCTCTGCCTGATGCTTCGGAGAGATGCCTGAGCAGGTCATGTTCTCCCTCTTTGTCTACAACATCCTCAGCTCTTCTGAAAGAAAAACCTTTACTGGGCTTCTGGGGGAGGAGTTTTGCTCTTTTCTTACCTAGAAGAAGGATTTCCCCCTATTTTCTTACCTTTCTCCCCCCCTGGCCTGCTCAGGGCAGCTCAGCACACCTTCCCCAGCCAGAAGTGGCTCCTTGGGCTTGAGTTGGCTCCACCTGAAGTGCTGCAGGTAAGAAAGAGGAATTTAAAATGCTTCTGTTGGGTTTATTTGTGTAATTTGCAGGAATTCCTGCGCCTCTCCTGCTGTTCCCATGGAAACAGATGTTGGATTGCAGGGAAGTGCTGTAGGTTTGCAGGACTATTATGTTTTCCCTTTTTAACAGCAACACCTCCTTTATCCTTTCCAAGCAGCCTGAAATGATTCTTCTGCTTTGTGAGGTTCAAATTTGGAGTGTAAATTCCATCATTCCCAGACAGACAGTTATTTTCCAGCCTGTCAGGTCTGATTCATCCACCAGGCAGGTGGGAACACCTGGGGTTTGTGGCTGAGCTGCTGGACTTGTCTCCATACTCTTGGCATGTTTAAATTCACCTTTTCTCCTGCCTTCAGCTCATTTCTCTTCTCTTTCTCAGGTGTTGGCTGGTGCAGACTGTTCAGCACTGCAGGTAAGGCTCTGTGCATCCATCCAGGGAGTTGTGGTGGTCACTGAAAGGTCATCAGGGTGTTTGTTTTTTTTGGAGCTGCTTTTGTTGTTACACTGATGAATGAAATGCTCATGGAGATGAAAGTATTTGCTTTAGTAGGTTATTAGCATCAGATATGTAGGACTGAGAGGATGAGGATTATCAAGGTTTCCTGGCAGAGCTCTGGGCTGTTGTCCCACCATCTCTGCTCCCTGGTTTATCATAATCCAGCATGTTTTTCCTACCAGCTGGAAGACCTGACTGACCTGAGGTGCTGTGGGGAACCCAACAGCAGCCACCAGACAGGAGAAACAGGCAGGGAAAAGCAGGAAGGAAAATGGAAAGGAGATTAAAAACCCAAAACCAACTGAAAAAATACATCTACACCAACCAAACTACTCAGTGTCCTGAGCCAAGGTCCTGTTTGGACCTCAGCCCACAGAGCAGGAGCTCCAGAATGGTTTCTAACACTAACCTGCTGTTGTGTTTCAGTAGGGCTTGTAAACCCCACAGTTTAGCACCAGTTTTAAAGTGGGAACTGCTGTGTAATGGGATTACAAGAGCCAACTGCAATCTGTCACAGCCCCTTGGCCACCACCAGCCACAAAGGTCACCCACTGCCAGGCAGCTTTGAGCTGGTGCCCAGCATGGGAGGGGACAGAGAGGAGCTGCCAACCCTGGGGCTTGAAATCAGCTCATCACAGACTCACTGAGGTTGGAAAAGATCTCCAAGACCATCAAGTCCAACCTGTGCCCCATCACCACCTTGGCAACTAGACCAGAGCCATGTCCAGTTGTGCCTTGAGCAGCTCCAGGGATGGTGACTCTACCACCTCCCTGAGCAGTTCCAACGCCTGACAGTCCTTGCCATGGAGAAATTCCCCCAGGAAATTGGGATTTCTGCACTCAGCTCTTCAGAGCTTTGAGCAAACCTTTTGTGGTGGTTTATTACACTCATGTGTTGGCAGCAGGAGCTCACAGCTTGCTGGAAACCTTCACCCAGAGCTCCTGGACTCACCTGCAACCAGTCTGGGAAAGAATGATAATAACTACCAAATACCAAGTGTCCAATAATGCCAAACTGCTCATGTTCCCCCTGTTGCAATCCAGTTTGATGGGGTTTGATGAGATCTTCTAAAGTGCCTTCAGAAATGAATTCCTTTGTAATGAAGATCTCAGTGTTGGATTGGCCTCGTGCTCCAGGTTTTTATTTAAATGCAAATTGAATCCTCCCACTGGAAAGTTATCAGGGGATTCGAATAGCTGATAAGGGATGGGAATTTGCTTTATGTAGAGTCATTTCACTCCAGTTCTTGTTGATTTCCTCATTTTTCTTCTCTGATGGCTAGAAATGCTTTGAAGTTGCCTGGCTGAACCAGCATCATCCTTGGCTGGATCATTGCTGAACCTTGGGGTCAACACTCAGAGGCTCAACTTGAATCCTCCTCCAACCACCTCTGGGATGTCACTGCTCCAGGGAAGCAGCCACTGGAGAATTGAGTCCCTCTGACATGGAAACAAGACTTTTCCAGCTCTGGAAGCTGCAGGTTCAAGGGATGATGCTGCTGTGCAGGTACCAGTTGTGCCTTGAGCTCTGTGCTGGTGGGGAAAGCTGGATGAGCAAAATTCCTGGGGATGCCAAGGACTTGTAAAGCTCCAGAACTGCTTCAGGAGGTTCCTGAAGGACTGAAAACATCCACTGTGCTGAACTAGAAATGGATCTCTGAGGAGGAGCTGCAAGTCTGACAGAAGGTGGAATGAAAGGATCTTTTTCATTTGGATTTTGCTTAGGGAAGGATTTTCCTGCAAAGTTATTCTGCAGCACTTGTAGGAGAACATTTAACACTTTTTCCAGAGAAGCAGGTCAGGGAAGTGAAAGCCTGGGATGACTGGCAAGCTGGGAAAAACAGGCCCAAAGGGCTTTACATCCCACCACTGCTTCCATACCCTCCGAGCTCCTTGTGGCACCTCTGGAGCTGCAGGGAGCAGAGCTTTGGGGTCACTGCAGCCTAAGTTGAGCCCTTGTTTCCCCCACAGTGGGTGCCCATGGGGTGGCACATCTAGGAGAGCTCTTCTCTCACCACCTGGGACCAATTCCCATCCCTTCCCAGCGCAGCTGCATCCCAGGGAATGCCCCAGGGTCTCTGCCCTCCTCTCCCAAGCAGCTCCAGCCCTTGAGCTCCCACTCCCCTATTCCTGCCCGTCTGTCTCCCTCTCCCAGGAGTTTGTTTGTGCTGGCAGGAGGATGGAGGGAGGGTAGGGGGGGGTTGAGCCTCCGTTCCAGAACATCCTGTGCGAGCGTGGGGAGCCATAAAAGGCTTAAGTATGGACTGTTAATGCCTGGAAAACGCAGGCACAGGGCTGAGCTCCGCGGAGGAGAGCAGATGGGGAAACACTCTCCTTCCTGAGTGTCCTACATCCTCCAGAGGAGGAAGATCAGTGCTGCTGGATTGATGCTGGGCTGTTGGTTTGGAGATATTTTATTTTTTTCCTCTCCTCACATCCCTCCCACGCAGCATTCCCAGCCCTGGGCTGATCCCAGCGCTGCTCCCAGCGCTGTCGCCGGAGCTGGGAGAGAGGGAGGGGATGCTCCAAGGATTTGGGGGTGGAAGTTGAGGAGTGTTTCTAGCAATGCTCCACCTGGACTCGGCAAGGCTTCTCCGGAGCTGTGAGTACATCTGCTCTTCCCGAGCGATCCCGGAGGGAGGGAGGGAGTTGCTCACTGGAGGTCAGTGGGTTACTGGGGAGGGGATGCTTTGGATTTGGATGGGGACAGTTCCCTCCCAGGGGCAGCTGAGGCATTGATGAGCAACCAGAACAAAGCTTTGAGTTTGTATTTCCCAAAAAAAAGTGGGTTAAGGAGGTTGATTTTCCTTTACTTTCTGTGAAGAAGGATTTCCCCTTTACTTTCTGCTTCGTTTGCCTTCCCCCAGCAGCTCCCAAATCCCAGATTTCCAACCTTTCTCCTCCCAGCACCCCCCAAATCCCATATTTCCAACCTTTCTCCTCCCAGCATCCCCCAAATCCCTTATTTCCAGCAGGGCTGGGGCTGTGCCATGACCTCCCCCAGCTGTGATGTGGCCCAAGCTCTTTCCATTCCCTCTGCAGAGCTGCAGCTGAAATACAGAGTGACAGGAGCTTTGGAAACACAACCAGAGAGGCTGCAGGGGTTGGAAAAGCCCTTCTGTGTTTGCCTGGGGTGAGAGAGAGGCTGTTAGTGCAGAGGCAGCTGTTGGGGTGAGGGAGGGATGCAGGATGCTGCTGCTGGGGAACCCTTTGGTCTCACAGATGGGTTATCCTTGCTCTTGCTGAGTGATAACTCTTAAGCTAAACTGTGATGTGAGCAAATCTTACCTTGTTCTGCTGATTCTTCAGAGGGTAAAAAAAAAAACCCAAAAACCCAAACCAGGCTGGTCTAGGTTTTTTTTTCCTCTGTGCTAATGAGCACCAAAAAGATGAACCAGCTTTTCTCTGTCCCGTAGCTGCTAAGGCTCTTGCTGCTGTACCACTGCTGTGCTCTGAGCTGGGGAATATCTCCTTCCACGACCTCCCTGCCTCCCTCCCGGTAGCAGCTGCAGGAAATTGCATTTGGCATGATGAGGGTGGAAATGATCTCAAGGGACTGGGCTGGGGGGAAGGGGTGAAGCTGGGGAGGAGGTTGGATCAGTCAGAGCCTTCACACTGCACCTCCGTGTTTCTGCAAAGGATGCTCAGGGGGAGCCACAGGAGCTGCCTGTGAGTGCTGCTGCTTTTTTTTTTTGCTTGGTACAATGAATTCTCTTCTCATTCTGATGGTTTTCCTCTTTTCCCTTTTTATTTTTTGCCAGCTGGGTGATTTGCAGAGAAAGGCAAGGGAACTAGGGGATTTTTTTTTGTTGTTGTTATTTTGCTGGGGAACTGTTACTATGGCAAGGAAACTTGATTCAGAGAGGTCACAAATACCAGGCTGAAAATCTCATGCATGTTCTGTTTAAAGCCTCAGCTGCTATGCTTTGAGCAAGGCAAAAGGCACCAGAGGCCCTGAGTTTCAGAGGATCTCAAGCCTTTTCTGCTGCAAAGGAGGATTTATTTGCAACCCCAGACTTGGCACACCATGACACTGTGGGACTGTGCCATAGTCAAAGCCTTGAAAAAGGCTTTCTGTGCCTTCCTGTGTCACCAGAGATGATGTTGGGCTGTGTCACACAGCAGCTTGCTGCAGGGGACCCCAGGAAAAGTGACTTTGTGGGATCCTGTGGGTGTTGCTGGGAGCTCAGGCTTCTCCCACGCTGAGGCTGATGAAGGTGCCAAGCTCCTCCAAACACCCTGGTCCTACCTGGAACCAGGAATAAGTGGTGAGGGTTTGGAGAGAGCTGTGTCTGGGGGGTGCTGAGCTCTCTGGACTGGTGTCCAAAGGGGTTTTGGGGTGCTGAGCTGCTCTGCAAAGAGCTGTGTTGAGTGGCAGAGGAATGAGCTTTATCCCTGGAGGAGGAGGAGGATGATTTGTGGTTCCCTTCTGGCTGCTGAGCAGGGGAAAACATGGACTTGGAGCTTCCTGGAATATGTGCCTGTGTGAAGGTTGTGTTTGCTGTCAGCTGTGTCTCTGCTCATTTAAGGGAGCATTTCTTCCCTGCAGAGGCTGGTGCTGAGCCCCAGGGCCCTCCACATGTGCTTGTCTGGCAGTGCCCACACCATGGCATTCATCTGCTTCCAGGAGGAAAAGCAGCTCCCTTCAACTCCTGTGCTTAATGGGAGCTTCAGGTGCTGCTCCCACAGCTGAAACTTTCCCCATGTGTTCTTTGGGATGCCCCAGCAGCCAAACTGGGCCTGAATTTCACCTCTTTGGCAGCAGGTGGAATTCCTGGGGGTCTCCTCTTTGTGTCTCCCTTCCTGTCCTTGTCCCACCACTGATCCTGGAGACAGGAGTGAGTTCCCTGCCCTGAATGATGATCCTTTGAGCTGTGCTCCTGGAGCCTGTGCTGTCTCATCTCTGCTCTGTGTTTAATGGACTGAGTGCCAGAGCCTTTTCCCTGCAGCAGGAA
>NW_008682081.1:12810-23341 GCF_000695815.1 Acanthisitta chloris
GAGTGCCTGTGGCTGTTCTAACCTGCTCCTGCTGACAGCAAAGAGCATGTGAGGGTTGGGCACTTGGCAGATGATTTTGGGAGCTCAGCTCCTGGGAGGGCTGTGATGGGTGTCCTGGGTCTGACCCATCCCCAGATCCAGGGATGGAAATGTGGGATCATGGGGTTGAAATTAGCAGAGCTGAGGGTCAGCTGGATGTGGCTTGAGTTGGGATGGGATGCAGGGAAGAAGTGAGGTAGTTCAAGGGGAGTTGGGATGGGATCCTGGGAGAAGTGTGGTGGTTCCAGGGGAGTTGGGATGGGATCCTGAGAGAAGTGTGGTGGTTCCAGGGGAGTTGGGATGGGATCCTGGGAGAAGTGTGGTGGCCTCCTGGATCTTTGTGGTGTCTCTAGAAGGAACACTGTGCCCACAGTGAGGGTTGGAGCAGGTGATGCTCTGTGAGGACCAACAGTGAGCCCCTGCTGGGGCTGAGGAGTGCAGGAAGCTTTTCAGAGCAAGTTAAACACCCATGGTACAGCACCAGTTTGTGCTGAGTTCTCTCTGCCTTGGGCTGAGTGAGGGTTAAGGTCTCTTTGTTTCTAGCCCTGAGTTCCTCCCTGGAGGGAGTGTGTGTGTGTGTGTGGCTGTGTACTGTGATATCTCACTGTTGATGTCCTCAGCATGAGCATTAAAAATAGAAGGTTTGGGACTCCATCCATGGCTTTTCATTTTCTGGGCTCTGTTTGCATTTCCTTTAGCTTGGAGAGGTGTGGACAGGATCTCTTTTCCCTCTGAGCTATGTAGGGCAGTGCATCAGCCTGAGGATGATGCTGGAGGGAGGAGATTTGGTTCCAGCTGATTCTTGTGCTGGCCCTTTGGAGCCGAGGAAATTTCACAGCTGGAGCAGCAAAGCTTCTAAATCCTGGAGAGAGGCAGGACTGGAAGGAAAGGGAAAGCAGCTGCACTCTGCAGCACCAAGCACTGACATCTCTGCCTGCTCAGCCCTTTGATACTCACCAGGACATGTGATAAATCCCAAATTAATGCAGGTAATGAATACCATTAAACCAGGGGCTCTCCAAAATGTAACCTGGGCAGGGGAGGAATGGCTTTTCCTTGGAGGGTTTCAGCACAGGGAGCTCAGCCCTGTGCTCTGAGAGGTTCCACTGTCCCCTTGGCCCCCTGACCCTCTCTTAGCTTGGGGCTCCCCCTGTCCATCCCCTTGGAAAAGCCCCTGGGGTAGAGAATCTGAAAACAGATTTTTTTGTCCTGCAAGGATAAGGACTGAGTGCTGGAGTGTGCTCTGCCCTGTCCCTGCCATCTCCTCCTCTGCTGACCAAGCAATTACACCTCATTTTGATTTCAGTGTAGCCAGTTAGGAAAAAAATGTTAATGCTTCCAATTAGTTTGGTGTAATTAAGTGCTAATTCCCTGGGCCTGGGAGGGGAATGTGGCTGCAGAGCACTCAGGGGGTTGGACAGCAGGTTTTGACAGCTCCAGCACAGCTCTGGCATCACTTGCCAGGGAGGTGCAGGTGATGCTGGAGAGACAAAGGCTGTGGGTACAGTGGCAGAGTGACCTTGATTCTCTCAAAATAGCATGGAAAAGAGGAACAGGAGCTTATTTGGATGCTAAGGCATCAGAATTCAGGCACAGCTTTGCATTGCTGCTCAGGGCTCTCTGGAGCTGCTGCTTCCCCATTTAGGACCACACCTGGGCTGAATTTCCAGCTCTTTTCTCTGCCTGTTCCCATGAAGGACCTGCCCAGCACCCTCCAAAATTCTCAGCCATCTCCAACTATCTGAGTCACTCTGTGTTAGTATGTTAAGAAGGAATTTTTAGGCAATTGTAGGCAATTATTCTCCAGCTTTGGATAGCTTAATGACAGCAGAGAAATTGCCTGGCACCAGGCAGGGCCTGGGTCTGTCAGTCACTTGGGTGATGCTGATTGTGCCTCTTCCCAGCACTTTAGAGCTGAAGGAGTTGAGGCACAAAGCAGGAAAAGATATTCTTGGATGTCTGAATGCAAATCCCTGATGCTGCTGGAAACAGGAGCTGGCTGAGCTGTGCTCATTTGCTGCCCCAGGCTGAATTTGTCCATGGCAATGCATGAACATTCACCTGGAAAGAAAATCCATTATTCATGGAAGCAATAGCTCAGAGCTGCTTCTACTGCCAAGGCCAAATCCCAGGGCTGAGCCAGTGATGCTGCTCAGGTGATGAGGGATTGAAGGGAGGGGAGAGAGCAGGATCCAGGTTGGTGTGTGCCCCTTTTTCCTCAGGGTCTGGGATGATGGGAAGTGTGATCTGATGTGCTACTGCTGTTTTTTATTGCTGCTTTGTGTTCCTTTGTCCTGTGGGCCCTGTGGAGCAGAGATGTGCTGGGATGTGCCAGTGTGATTGCATGTGCCCACACTGGGTCCTGCTGCTGGAGGGTTACAGCCCAGGCAGGATTTTATCAGTTTATTATCCACATTCTTTATGGAATAAAGAGGATTTAATCAGCTTATTATCCACATTCTTTATGGAATAAATGATGTTTAGCTCTCTGTTTGGGAGAAGGAGTTAGAACAAACAGCCCTGCTTGGTCTGGTTGGTTTTTTGTGCCAGCTCAGACCTGTGTGGGAAGGGATTATGTTGGATCTCAGTCCATGGTGTGAGACCTTTCACTGATGCTTGAGATTTTCTTTATAGAATCATAGAATCCCAGACTGGTTTGGGTTGGAAGGACCTTAAAATCATCCCCTTGCCATGGGCAGGGACACCTTCCACTAGCCCAGGTTGCTCCAAGCTCTGTCCAACCTGGCCTGGAACACTTCCAGGACTGTGTTCCATCACCTTCCTCTCATTCCCACTTTGAGAGGAGATGTAGGGACTAACATGACCATGGAAACTGATCTCCCCTTTGCTTGGGCCCTGCAGGCTGAGGAGTTTGTAGGGATGCTGAGTTGGACCTGTCTGTGGTCCAAGGGTCACCTCTTGTCCCTCTGCTTCCCTGAGGGACACAACAGGCAGAAATGGATGGAAGAAATAATATCATCCCCCATGTGCTGCACACAGGAGGAGTCTGAGGTGCAGCATCAGCCACTGCCCTGTGTGCAGAAGCTTCTCCCCTCCCAGGGAGATCCACCCATTGCTCCGTGCTGTGATCCCCAGGAAGCAGCAGGAGCAGCCCAAGTGATGGGTGATGACAGGAGGCTGTAGGAGGCTGTTGCTAAGCTACAGGCTGAGGCTGCTCTGGCTGTCAGAGGGCTCAGGAGCTGTGGTCACACCTGACAGTAAGTGGGCACAGGATGGGGGTGACCTGTTCCTTTCTTGGAGGCTCTGCAGATCCTCTCCTGGTTCACTCTGCTCTGGCTGATGCAGCAGGAAACAAGTCTGGGTCACTTTTTTTGGGAGAAAGGAGCTCATCCCTTGAGAACCCAAAGGCCATCACACTTGAGTGATTTAATTGTGTTTGGGCATCTTAGGAGGGAGCAAACTGTGTCTTTGCAGCCATCCCACATCCACTCTGGGCTGGGGTGCTGGTCCTGGCCTGGGAGTCAGCCAAGGACATGGATCCAGGAGTGACCCTGTGCTCCCTCCCAAACCATGTCCTGCAGCAAAGCAGAGCCAGCCAACCCCACTGTGCTGCCAGGGAGGCTTTTCTCAAGGACTCAGGAGGACCCACGGGGAAAACTCTTGGGAGTCTGTGCCTGGGGAGAAGAGAGAATGATGCTGTCCTAGACCAGAGCAGAGCTCAGCCAGGAATGTCCCTTCTTTGGGCTGGTTTTGGCAGTGGCTCACTGTGCCCTTCAGTCCTGTCTGCAAATATCTGAGCAGGCAGCACGTGCTGGGAGCTGCTGCTGTGTCTGCAAGGGCAGAGACACTCCTGACTTTGTTTTAAGGACAGTTGTTAGACAAAGCCAATTACACAGTGAAGGTGAAGATGCTCAGAGCAAACCCAACCCTTACTCCACGCTGAGCGAGGAGCGAGCGCTGCCTTTGTCCCTCTCTGTCCTCCTGCACTAATTAAGCTCCTCTGCATCTTGCTTAATGACATTTCAAGATGAAACAAAGACTGAGTTTTCAGCTAGACTTCTCCCCTGGGATCCCTTCCAGCTGGGTTGGAGCTGAGAGTGGTGGGTGCTGTGGGTTAGTGGAGCAACTTCTCCCCAGGGGAATGCACAAGGATGTTCAGCAGCATCGAGGATGTTCAGCAGCATCAGGAGGAGAATCGATCGAGTCAGGGCCCACCTCTTTTGTTTTGTGTTCCCCAGCAGGCAGGAACAGAGCCAGGGAAGTGAGCAGACGCTCAGAGCTCCTGGGTTGGAATGTCACTCGGGGGTGGAGACGCTTGGGAAGCAGCAGAACGAACTGACTCCAACCTTCTCGCTTGGTTTGGGGTTGTTTTTTTTCCCACCTCTTTTGTTTTGTTTTATTTTTAGGCTCGGTCTCTGCCTGAGCTCCTGAGGCATTTCTGGATCTGCAGGACTAATGGAGATGCAATGAAAGGTCCCCGTGGCTCTTTGTGGGGGTGGCACAGGGGACAAGGGACTGCAGGAGGGATGTGCTGCTCTCTGCTCTGCCAGGCCAGGGGGGTTGGCACTCTGGGTGGCTCTGCTGGTTTCCTCTGGCTCTTCAAGAAGGATATTGAGGGGCTGGAGGTGTTCTGAGAGGGGAACAGAGCTGGGAAAGGGCTGGAGGTGTTCTGAGAGGGGAACAGAGCTGGGAAAGGGCTGGAGGTGTTCTGAGAGGGGAACAGAGCTGGGAAAGGGCTGGAGCACGAGTGGCTCAGGGAGCTGGTGGGGCTCAGCCTGGAGAAAAGGAGGCTCAGGGAGAACTTGTTCTCTCCAACTCCTGCCAGGAGGTGCAGCCAGGTGGGATCAGGATCTGCTCCCAGGGAACAAGAGGGAACAGCCTCAAGCTGTTCCAGGGGAGGTTCAGGTGGGGCATCAGGAGGAATTCCTCCAGGGAAAGGACTGTCAGGCACTGGAACTGCCCAGGGAGGTGGTGGAGTCACCATCCCTGGAGGTGGGGGATGGACTTGGTGATCCTGGAGATCTTTTCCGACCTCAATGACTCTGTGATTCTCTTCTCTGTTTTGCAGCATAGCCAACCCATCCCGTGGTCAGGCACAGCTGCTGCCTGGCCCCTGTGGCCACCATGGAGTTGGCTAACACCAAAGACTTCCAGTGGAAATCCCTTGCCCCCCTGCCCAGCCGCAGGGTCTACTCCACCCTGGTGGAAGCAGGAGGACAAGTGTTTGCCATCGGGGGCTGCGATGACAACGGTGTCCCCATGGACTCCTTTGAGGTCTACTCCCCTGAGGCTGACCAGTGGACCTCACTGCCCCCCATGCCCACAGCCAGGGCTGGGGTGGCTGTCACCACCCTGGCCAAGAGGATCATGGTGATAGGAGGAGTTGGAGTGAATCAGATGCCGCTGAAGGTAGTGGAGATGTACAACATCGACGAGGGCAAGTGGAAGAAGAGGAGCTCCCTGAGGGAGGCAGCTATGGGCATCTCAGTGACAGCCAAAGGCAAGGAGGGACCTGCCAGGGCTAGGGGGGGCAGCTGTGGGTGGTGGGATGGGCAGGGTTGGCATCAGTTGGTGCATCAGGCACAAAAGGTTTCTTGGGCAATGGCACAGAGTTACCTTGTTCTTCCTCCAAAACCCTTTCTGTGCTTCTAGAAGTTGAACCTTTGTGTGTTTGGCACATCCCACCTGCTAAAGATGTTCTGTGGGTGGCTGAAAGCAGATGAACTTGGGGGTTGCTCTGTGTCATCAGCCCTGGAGCCATGAGGGCCATGACTGTGTTAATGTCTGGGGGTATTTGGGACTGGTCCAAGCTCCACTGCCTCAAATCCAACTACCTCAGGAAGCTGTAGCAAATTCTGGTCCTTGAGTGCTGCCAATGCTGGAAAAATAGTGGTGCTGGCTGAATATAGCCAGGCTGGAAGGACCTGCCTGAGCTTTGGAGCTGGAGTGAAGGTCTTGGAGCCATCGAATTTGGTTTGAAGAGACATCTCTGAGCTCCCCAGCTCAGGCAGCTCCTGCCCTGCCTGGGATGGCAACCTAATCTCCAGGCAGCTCCTGTGACATCTCTAGTTTGTTTGCTCGAGGGAGTTTGAAATCTGCCCATCCAGGAATGTCTAAACCCAATATTTACCATCCTGGAGATGATTTTCTGTCGGAGTCTAAGCTCTCCTGACTGACCAGGCAGGGTCAGCCTGGTGTGGTTTTGCAGGTAGGAATTTGTGGTGCTTTTCCTGTGTTAATACTGTGGGATTTTAATTTGCTCCTTGCCCTGTGCAGACTACAGAGTGTATGCAGCTGGTGGCATGGGCTCTGACCTGAGGCCTCACAACTACCTGCAGCACTACGACATGCTGAAGGACATGTGGGTGTCCCTGGCAGCTATGCCAACCCCTCGTTATGCTGCCACCTCCTTCCTCAGAGGCACCAAGATCTATGTGCTGGGTAAGAACCAGCCCTTCTCCTCCTCCTCTTCCTCTTCCTCCTCCTCCTCTTCCTTCTCCTCCTCCTCCTCCTCGGCAGCAGCTCCTTCAATCTGAGCACTAAGAAACCTCCCTGGAAGGGTTTCATTTTTTTATTGTGGCTGCCCCAACCCTGACAGTGTTTCATTCCAGGTTGGATAAAGCCTTGAGCAACCTGCTCTGGTGGGAGATGTCCCTGCCCAGGGCAGTAGGGGGGAATGAGATGAGTTTTAAGGTCCTTTTCAACCCAAACCATTCCATGATTCATTCCTCAAAGCCAGGCTGGATAAAGCCTTGAGCAATCTGGTCTAGTAGAAGGTCTCCCTGCCCAGGGCAGGGGGTTGGGGCTGGATGATTTTTCAGCTCCATTCCAACCCCTTTACATATTACGATACTATGAGTTTGGGGCTATTCTTCTCCATCCCTACCTGCCTTCTCAGGCATTCCTTTCTCACCTCCAGCTGTGGGTTTTTGAGTTGGGTTTGGAGCTCTCAGATCAGTGCTGGGTGAGTGGGCTCCCCTATCCCCCTCCCCAAACCAGCCCAGGGTACAGCTGCTCCTTGCTTGATTTGCAGCCCCTGTGACTGCACTGAAAGCTCTTGGACTCAACTAATGAGTAGAATACTTTAATAAATAATTCTCTGCATTTTATAGCAGCAGCTTCACAAAGGGTCTGCCCTGGGCAGAGAGAAGGCCTGGGAAATGCTGGACCAAGCTCTTTGCAGGGGATGATTTTCATTAGGTTTTTGCCTTATAGAGATGGAAAGGAAGGCAGAGAAACGTTGCTGTTAGCTCATGGCAAATGGCACATCAGGATCAAAACAGAGAAATCCTGATTTCTCAGACAACCAGACAGCCCTGGTTTGCTTTAGGGGTGACCAGAAAAGAGGCTTTGATCTCTTTTTGCACTCTGCTTGCTGCTGGGGAACAGTTTGTGGGCCCAGTAGTGAGCACAGGCTCTGCCTTCAAAGGCATCTGAGCTGAGAATAGCTGTATTCATCTGCCTGATGGATGGAAGAATAATATGGATCTTTGGCAGTGGGAGCAGCAGCTGCTCTGGCTCTCCAGCTCCATCAGGAGCTTGGCAGCCAGGCCAGGGCTCGCTGGATCTGAGCTCATCTGAATTGCAAAGGTTCCCTGAGCACTGATCCCTGCTCTGCTGTGAATTTGTCCTGATTAAACCAGTGCATACTAAACACCTTCCTGTGCCAGTGGCTGCTGCTGGGGGTGCAGGGGGGTGAGGCACTAGGAAATGAAGTGTTGCCATGCCATGAACCTGCAGTTAAAGGAGGGGGAGCACCAGGGTGAGGAGTTACCTGGCTCAGAGCTCCTGAGGAGATCCCATTGACTGGTTTGCTGTCCTCCTGCCCCAGGAGGCTCCTGTGGTCCCTGCTGTGAGCTGAGCTGAGCCTTTCCTCTCCCTGTCCCAGGTGGAAGGCAATCCAAGTATGCTGTCAATGCCTTCGAGGTGTTTGACACAGACACCAGGACGTGGACCAAGTTCCCCAACATTCCCAACAAAAGGGCCTTCTCCAGCTTTGTGCCCACAGAGGACAAGCTCTTCAGCCTGGGGGGCCTGAGGCAGGGACGACTCTACAGGCAGCCCAAGTTCATGAGGACTGTGGACATGTTTGACATGGAACAAGGTGAGCATTGTCCTTGTCCTCTCCAGAGGGGCAGGGTGGGGGAATACCCTGTGTTTGGGGCTCTGCTGTCCTCCAGGGCACACAGCTCTCATCTGCTGAGTCCTGGCACTGCTGGTGCCTAGAGGAAGATCTCCAGTCAGGATTAAGAAGTGAAAAGGGAACATCATGAACCCAAGGCAGGTGGATCCAACAAGCTGTTCCTGGCATGGTGGAGAGGAACCTGACCCATCTCATGGGCTCTTCTCACCCCAAGGTGCAGCACTTCCCCAGACAAATAGATCTGTGAGGCAGATGGTTTTCCAGGAGTGGATTCTCCTGTGATTCCCAGTGTGTCCTGTCCCTGCCAGGTGGGTGGATGAAGATGGAACGCTCCTGCTACCTGAAGAAGAGGAGAGCAGACTTTGTGGCTGGCTACCTGAAAGGCAGAGTTGTCGTGGCTGGAGGACTAGGTGAGACACTTCAAAAGTGAGTCATGTTGGCATTACAGAGAGGAAACATCCCTGACTGGAGGGAGCAGGGAAAACAGCCCCCACAGGGCATGGGATGCAGAACACACAAGGGATCCTTGCTGCTGCTTCCCAGCTAACCCAATGCCTTAATTTATGCTTCCAGGGAACCAACCAACCGTCCTGGAGTCTACAGAAGCTTTCCACCCCGAGAAGAACAAGTGGGAGATGCTGCCCCCCATGCCCACCCCACGCTGTGCCTGCTCCAGCATTGTGCTGAGGAGCTGTCTGCTGGTGGTGGGAGGGGTGAGCCAGGGCCTCAGCACGGCCGTGGAGGCTCTGTGCCTGGCTGATTCCTAGCTGTGATCCTGCTGCAGGAGGACTCTGCCCCTCCCTGGCCCCAGCACCAGCCTCGTGCTGGTCCTGGCAGCTCCTGGGGATGGGTGAGCACCACCCGAGCTGCCCTGGGAGCTCAGCTCCAGGGTCACTGCACTGGAGGTTCACTGCTGGTGGACCAGTCACTGCTGGTGGACCAGTCACTGCTGGTGGATCAGTCACTGCTGGTCCTCTTCCCTCCTGGGCACTGCTGTTGGAGCCCCCACTTGGCCCAGGGCTCACCTTCAGAGCTCCATGGGGAAGGAGGAACTGCTCAGAGTGCTGTGTCTGCTGCCTGCAGGAAGGACTCTGGAGATCAGGGCATGGGAATTGCCTCCCTGCAAGCCATCCTGACCCACAGGTGACAGGTTTGGAGGTGTTGGGGCTGTCCAGGCAGGTCAGTGGTGGTTCAGGGAGGACTCTGGGGATGTTGCACTGTTTGAGCATCCTGGGATCTCTATGTGTTACCCTGTGCAGATCTCCTTGGCTTGCAACAAGGGAAACTCCCAACCTGCAGCCAAATCCAGGGGATTGGTGTTTTGCCTTCCTAGCAAGGCTTTTCCTGCAAACCTGTAGCATTTGCCCTGTCACTTTGACAGAGGCAGGAGAAAGGGACTGCCACTGCTCCCAGGAGGATGAATTCCCAAGGGACTGTTCTGGCTAGAGGGAAGACCTTACTTTTGGCACAGGACTAGCACAGGTACTGCCTGTGATGGGTTTCGTGTGGAGATGGCCTCAACCTACAATTTTCCAACATGTTTTTTAGCTACTTAAAAGATTTGAGATCTTCCTTCAGAGCTGTGCCTCTGTTTCTGGCACACTCCCCCTCCAGGGACAGACAGTGGCTTGGGTGATGCAAAATCCAGATGACCCAGGCCACTGCCTCCTCTTTGGTTTCATTCCCCCCAGGCAGTTTTGGGGAGGACTATTCGAACCTTCAGGATGCATTTCCAGCCTGTAGCAGTTGCACCATTAAAAATTGTCTTTGGAAAAGCCTTTGAAGCAGCTTGATCTGTGCTCTGGGCTTTGTCAGGGCTGTGATTGGGATGATGATGTGAGACACAGGCTGAAAAGGGAGAGAAGGGGGGTCAGTGTGGGCTGGGAGTGTGGAATCATAGACTGCTCATCCTGAAAATGTCCAAGGTCAGGTTGGATGGGAAGATGAGAGAGGATGGAGACAGCACCCTGAGCTAGTGGAAGGTGTCCCTGCCCATGGCATGGGGGGGAATTGCATGGCCTTTAAGGTCCCTCCAACCCAAAGCAACGTCCCCAGCGCTGCTTCCCTTCCGACGTGTCCCATCCCTCCGTGGGCTGGGGGGAGGGAGATCCCGATGGGATTGGGGTGTCACTGCTCCGTGCGGTGCAGGAGGGTTCGGGAGGAACCTGCGCAGCCCGTCGGGGCTGCTCCTGCCGCCGCGGAGCTCCGAGGACACCGTGCGGCGGCGGAGGGACCGGGAGGGATGGGGAGGATCGGGAGGGATAGGAGGGACCGAGAGGGATGGGGAGGACCGGGAGGGATGGGGAGGATCAAGAGGGATAGGAAGGACCGGGAGGGATAGGAAGGACCGGGAGGGATGGGGAGGATCAAGAGGGATAGGAAGGACCG
>NW_008682082.1:0-56674 GCF_000695815.1 Acanthisitta chloris
TATTACTAGAGTATATGATGCACTGTGTAAGTCCCCTACTAGGCCTGGCACAGCAGAAAAATCTCAAAATGTATTCAGGACACAGAAAGGACATATCACCTTACAAAATGCACATAATGCTTTTGACAAAAGTGTGGACTCAGCCTCTTTTCCTCACAGCTCATGTCTAGGAGAGAGGAGAGAGCATGAGAGGCTGGGCCACCCTTCTCTCTCCCAGAAGGCAGCCATCTGGGAAGCTGCTGGCAGGAGCCTCCTGACCTTCCTGTGCTGCAAAGACAGTGAGAGCCCTGGTCCAGAAGAGGTGTAAGTGCAATCCTGACTCTGCAGCTTGGCACTCTCTGGAGCATGAGGCTTGGGCCCCAGCCAACAACAGCTGCAGCACATGGACTGAGCTTAGGTCCTAAATCCTGTGTCCTTGTACTGGAACCGAGGATATTGAGAACAATGTGGATAACATGGAGATTCGATGGACCGTAAAAAATTACCCTCCAGCATTAGGAAAGATAGCATACTCATTTAGCCACCCTATTATCTGTAAGCCAAGGAAATGTGGTATTAAGGACACAAATACACAGTGCATTTAACACCATTCAGTAATGATGGAACAGGAGAAAGCTGCCTTCTTCAAAGACTTGCTATGCCCTTTTGTCTTTTGCAGCGCTGAATGAGAAGACTGTCTCAACAATTCATATCCCAGCAGCACACCAGTGTGCTCAGTTATAACATATTTTGGTCTCACAGGAAGAGAGTTACAGGAAAGCTTTTTTAGAAAAGTAGTCTGTTATGGATATGGTATTAAAATATACTTATAATCTTAGGGTCCTAGCCAGTACACGATATTTTATTTTAGTACAGCTGTTAGCTACATTTAATGCCCTAATAGATGATACATGCTGACTGCCTGGAAAAAACAAAACTATTGCATGATTGCGTATTTTCAAGTGAAGGTTTCTTTAGGGCAACATGGCAAAATACATCTTTATCTTATCATCACTGGTGACTTGAGGAGAACTTAAAGCTAGATTCAAATACAGTGCAGGTGGACAGACCTCCCAGAAAATATGTGGAGGACTTCTCGTTCATCACAGATGACCTGTCCCAGTGAAGCCACACTCTATTTTATTCTGTACTGCGGCTTTATCAGTTTGTTCTGCTTCTTTGGAAAGAAGTGCCATAAATTGGCTGTAAGTGAGAAAGTAGGTGCTAAGATCAGTATTTATAGAACTCTCAGAGACTTGTCTTTCCCTCAACCAGGTGTGAAGGTCTGCAGGTCTGCTTCTCCTGCCTCTTTCTCCTGGACATGTTGCAGTTAACAGCTCACAAGAAACAATTAAGCAGCAAGTTTCAGCAGGTTTTAAATATGCTGTGTTTTTCTGTTAATTTCCCATAATATTTTCACACTGCAAAAGGATTTTCTTTTTGTTATTGTAACACATTATTGCACACTGCATACTCATAATTACCTAATATTTCCCTGCTCTATAGATTTCTCTTGATTGTTAATATTAAAAGGCTTATCCTCTCTATCAGCTTATAGTCACCACATATACTTAAAGGGCTGGCAAACTTGGCATAGGATGCCACTTTTAAAATATGTTACAGACAGGGTAAAGTGGAGGTTAAAAAAATGGAGATTAGAGTGTTGAGTAAATGTCATGACTGCCAGAATCAATTGAAAATGAGCATTCTTGTTGGCCCTAGCTGAAATGAAAAGAGACTTCTCCTCCCCCAAGCCCAGTCCCAGAGGAGTACAATCAGGATGGTACTAATGAGCAGAAAACTCACAAGGTTCGGGTGATGTTTCCTTCAGAAACACTATATGCATTGGTGCCCTGAGCCCCCTAAGGACCTAAAATCTGTTATTGTTCCTCCTGGGAGGTCCGTTTACACTTAACACACATCTGGCTTAATTAGGTTGACAGCTGCTGCAGGTACTATTGGACAAGGTCCAGGCACCAGAGTGCATTAGCATTTGTTTAATGGTTTAACCTTTCATAATCTGATCTCCACTGTGTAAATGAACCAGAGAGATATCTTTTATTACTTGTTAATGTGTTGTGTGTGTATGCACATACTCACACTCACACAAACATGCAAGCAATCCACATCAAATCTGTCTCACCATGCATTGGAAATCAAAATATTTCCAACTGTAAACATTTGATTAAATAAATACAGGTCCAAATAAAGCAAAAATTAACAGTGAAGATAGCAGGAATTATGCTGTATGTAAAGACAGAAGAAAATTCAATTACTTTCATGTACAGAAAAGTGGCCACCACATATTCACAACCAGATTTTGTATATCTATGGGTTTCATGTTTTAATTAAAAAGAAACAAACCAGGACAGAGAAAAAGGGATTATAGTTTTTGCTGCCTACATAAATGAAGTCAGCATAGAAGGTGGTCCAGCACAAACTCATGTTTGGCAATAAAGCTCACGGTCTTAATATTTTTAAATAGATCCAATGAACAAAATAGGCCTGATTCTGCCCCCAATAAAAGCAGAGCAATTCATTCAAAGTCACTGGAAATAATCTGGTTTTACACTTGTGTACCTCAGGGAAGAATATGGCTCAAATGATTAGGCATGTGCTTTGTTTTCTCAAGAGAACCCTTTTCACATATCCATTGAAAGCATTTTTTTCACTTTTAAATATTCTTTTATGTCTAATTGGCTTCTTTCCACAGCAAATCCCTGCAAAAATAGCCTTTGGCAAGGCAGCCAACTTCAGCACAAGTCCAAACCTTATTGTATCATTGAAAGCAAAACCAAATCCAAAGGCACCTTTCCAACTCCAATCAGCTTTCTTTATACACCGGCGTGCTCATTTACCTGACAAATTATTGTTCACCTTTCTATTGACTCCCAGACCATAATATTCCACATTTGGAGTCTTTGAACATCAAAACAAAGGAAATCTTTGTTTAGTGAAGAATCTCATTTAAATATTAATAAACTAAGATCTTAAAAATATTCTCTTTCAGCGTATGCTCTTGCCACAGCCTCAGCATGCGTCAGATCTTCTCTGTGGTTTGGTCCAGACAGAGAAGAGCAGCCTTCTGCACTTGCCATGTAATGAGGTATTTCTTTGGCTGAAGAACTGCAGTTTTGTGCTGCACTGCTCAGGAGCATAGGTTTCACTTCTGCTCCAGAACCTGTCCCAGGGCTGCACCCTTGTTTTAAGAGGCATGTTTTGGTTTTTTTGCCTTTGTGTGACATTTTTCCATTGCCTGTCCTCTGTGGGACTCTATGAGTTTGTAATGTACCTTAGTGAAGCAGCTTATGGTACCAGCATCATGCAATAGTGGAAACATGGTTAGAAACAGCCCATATATACAACATTGACTATTTAAGGGCAAGAGCATAGAGACCACATTCTCAAATCTCATTCCTAGTAGGTTTTCACACTCTAATTCCCTTTTAGAAGGACATTTTCTTATCTGTTTAAGTGAGCAAACTTCTGCATAAGCAGCATAAACGAAGCTTTAATGAGAATATAGTGGCTATTGACTCTATCAGGGTTTCAAGCCCATTAGGCACTGCCGTCCAAGAATTTTTGGTTCTTATAGTGCTTGTTATTTCATGTGTAAACTCTCTTAAGCCATCTCTAAATCATGCAGTAGAGTTTGGCATACAGACTCTAGCACAGTAATGGCTCTGCTGGAAAATCCACTCTGAGGCACATAGACCCATGAGGACTTAAAGCAAGATGTATCATGAGGTACCCTTGCTCAGTTCCAGCAAGTGTCACATATTCACAGGGGAAGCAGGGAAGATCAACCAATGTCACATGAGGCAAAAGAGACAGGCTTGAAGAACGTATTTGGGACTGAAATTTTCTGAGAAAAACTAAAAGATTAAAAAATATGTAGTAGCCTTTTGCTTTCCTGGCTCACACAAGCCTTGCCGAAGCATATGCTTGAGAAAATAGGCACAGGATTTTTTCTGGTCATAGAATGTCACGGGGTGGAAGTGATACAGTGCCATTGCATAATGTAGTTTCCTATATAATTGAGGATCCTTTGTGCTGGCATACTTGAAGGAATTTTTCAGGAATCTTTGTTTCTGTTAAACAATGCCTAGTTCCACATGAAATATAATACCTTTAGGAATGATCATGGTCTCCTGCTAAACCTGTCTGCTAGTATGACAGGTTAAAATTAACTTTACACAGGCAGAAGTAAAAAAGTGTTGCTAAATGTTAACAAAAAATGGAAAAAATAAAAGAGAAACAGAGTTGATGACACAGTTTGATAACATTTAACTAACAGAGTTTTGTGTTCAGGAGGAGTTACAGCAGGCAATTGGGACTTCTAAAAGGTTTTAAATCATCTACATACTTAAATACTTTGCTGAATTGTTGCCTTACTCTGGAGAAAAAAACAGCTCACTGTAATCTCATTGGTATCATATTTCCATTCCCAGACTCCCTGAGAAATCAATGTACAGAATGAAAATCAATCCCTACTCAAAATGTGACTAAAAATGTTTTAATTTCTGAATAAAGATTGCTTCTAAAGGTTTTAAATCATCTACATACTTAAATACTTTGCTGAATTGTTGCCTTACTCTGGAGAAAAAAACAGCTCACTGTAATCTCATTGGTATCATATTTCCATTCCCAGACTCCCTGAGAAATCAATGTACAGAATGAAAATCAATCCCTACTCAAAATGTGACTAAAAATGTTTTAATTTCTGAATAAAGATTGCTTCTAAGAAGATAAAATCTAACTATATGATGAGGCAGCTGAAGTATCATCTTACAAGATATCTCTATGTCTGATTGCTTACCTTCGTTTGTGTTGTGTGCTTCTCCTTGTGTTCCTGGATGATTTATGAAAGGGGCTTCTGGAGGGGTTTTGTATCCTTTATCTCCTAATATGTGCTATTGTGTGCATTTACTGCAATTACTAACACCAGCAACAACAGATCTTAGATATTTTTAAAAGTGGAAATGAATCATTGCCTAATGTTTGCAAGTGGAGAAACAGAGGTACAGAGAACTGAACGTAGTGTGACTAAGAGCCATGGCTGGTAGATGAAGACAGGAGAGAGAAGTAGTTCTTAAAACAGGTCTAGTGTTTGAAGTACACTGTCTTTCATCAGAAGTCCTGGAAATCACTACAAGATATCATTAACTTCAGCTGGTTATTAACATTTACCTTCACTGGTTATATAATTAACCAAGGAAATGCAACACTTCAAGATAAACATTCTATGTCTCTGCCAACACAGCAACACCTTTTCTTTCTTCTGATGAAGACCAGTCATTCTGGAGAGCACACAGTGGCTGGGGACACCATGAGGGTGCTGTCTCAGTTCATCTAATGGTGGGAAAACACAGAAATACATGAGGGTACTCTTCTACTTTATGGTAATATTTGCAAAGCTATTCCAAGTGTTTCTCCAAAATAAATCTCCACTGTGGCCATAAAAGTAAGTATATGGCATAACTGAATGTCTTTTTAGCCACAGAATTGAAGCTTGTTTCTCTTAAAGTCTTAGCTTTTGTCTGTGGGCTGGCAGCTTCAAGACAGAGTCTAAATGCAGGTAGAAAGCTCTATGAAGGAAAATAAAAGAGAAATAGACAAAAGGCTGGATGTGTGGTGCAATGAGAAGGAAGAATTGAAACTGATCCCAGAGTATAAAGACTTGCAAAACTGAAAGGATTATGGCATTTTGAGAAGTACCTTCTGGAGGGGGAGGATGTATTTAAGGGACACAATGTTACAGTTCTTGTAAACACTTTTCTAATAAGTCATTTTTCTCTGAAATGTTGTTAGTTGGCTGCCTCAGTGACCAAGAGGGAAAGTCCTGGACAGTTGGTGTAAACCAGATTAGAGACCCTCCTCATTTTTTAAATGGAAACCAGATGAAAAGTTTGAATATGTCAGTCATGGACTGGGTCTCTCCACAAATATTTTAAATATTACATTATATATCTCTAAGGGAAAGTTAATAATGAAGATGATGCACTGCACTGAAGAAAAAAGACATTGTGTTTCCTGTCACTAAAATCAGTTTGCATAATAGTGGGATTATAATGAAAATGCAGTTTCAGTATTAGCAAAGTATGTGGAGTTATCAAATCAAGTAATTTTGCACAGAATTAGCACATGATCATAAGCTGTGATTCAGCTACAATGATTGACACAATGTTTGATATCTGCCTGGGGACTATGGAGTTAGTCACCTAATTTTACCCATCTAAACAGCACACTTCTGGAGAACAAACACAATTTAAATGTTTCTACTACATGGTGACTCTGTTACTGGGAAGGCAAAGGACATTCAGATACCTGTTGACTTTGTGAGGAAAGGTGTTGCAGGGAGAAAAGATCATTGCAAATAACCCAGCTAATGCTCCATGTCAGTGCCATCCCATGGGCAAACTTCCTCAGTGGCATCTGTTGACATTCTCTGGGTAAAACAAAATCAAAAAAAAAAAAAAAAAAAAAGGTGAATTTGAAACCTCATAGCTTTTCTGTAAAAGAAAAACTAATGAGAACTAATTTTAGGCTTTGGGCTAAAATATACAACTACCAAACTTACAACTACCAAACTTAACAGCTTTTACTTTACCAAGATCAACCACTAAACTTTAGGCAAGTAATAAATTAGATGTGCTCATACACTGCCTCGGCCCACCACAGTGATATGTCTCTTCCCACAACACACACTGCTATTTCTAAACTATAAACTAAGGCAACGATTCCTTAAAAGGCTGCCTTTTCTATAGGTCTGTAGGTCTGAGTGGGCAAGGCAATAGCAAGAAGAAGATAAGATTTTAAGATGGTGGAAAATTGAAATTCCTGCTCCCATTTCTCATTTTTACCTCCGATGAAAAGGCTTCACAGAGAAAGCTTCTTGCCACATGAATGTGAACATATCTTGTAGCTGTCCCTCATTCAGCCTCCTGCAAGATTAGCAGGCTTGCTGAGACAGTCCTGTGCTCCCTCTGCCCATCCCCAGCAGCTGGCACAGAGCAAAAAGGGGGATTGCACAGGGATCTGATTCTTTGCATTTGGGCTATCACACACACTTCAGTTAAGTGAACAAACTGGAGGGAACTTTTTTCTGTTACTGTTCCTGAGAGATGATGGCTTATGTACGATTTCTCTGTCTAAAGAGGGTAATGGCAACCTCTGTTGCTCTGGACCTCTGGCGGTTACTGCGGTTCAGATTGCTCATTACTGAGGTTAGTGCTTCAGAGCAATATTTGCCATCAACAGCCAGAAAAATAATATTCTTCCATCATGAAATATGGTCACAGTCAAATACAAATTTGAGAATTCTCTCCAATTTAAAGGTGAAGGTGAAGGTTAAGAAAATAAGTAAAAGTACAAAACAAAACAAGCAAAACCAACCAACCAAACAAAAAACCCCAAATAAACAAACAAAACCCACATAAAAAGCAAAAAAACCAACCAAACAACCAACAAAAAAACCCCAAAAAAACCCAGACAAACAAAAAAACCCAAACACAGCAGAAATAAATAAAACAACAAAAAACCCCCAAAAAACCCCAGACAAACAAAAAAAACCAAACACAGCAGAAATAAATAAAACAAAACACCACAAATATCTGGAAAATTACATGTTTAGCTGACCTCTGCTTTTTGTTTCGCTTTGGTCTTTCTTCCTGCATTGCAGGAAAGCACAACATGTGGTGGAATTGCAGTTTCCTGATCTTTTCATTGCACTGAAAAGCTGTGTCTTCTACACTTTGAGTCATGCCCCTAGCCTAAACCTGTGTGGCTTGTTCAGCAAAGAGAGAGCTATAGATCCGGAGGGTGGCAGCTACAGAGCATTTGATTCACTCAGGTCTGCTGTGACACAGGCCACAAGGATACAGTGAAAAAACAACAGAATATTCTTATTTTACATTTTAACATTTTAACATGTTGTTAGACAGGAATATTTAAGAGGCATACAGGGAGGTTTATCATCCTCCAAGATTTACAGTGAAGCATAATTTGAATACAAATGTCTGTGTTGTTTGGACTAGTCTTTTTCTAAGGATTCAGTTCTCCAGCTGATTTTACAAAGCCAGCAATTACATGAGACAAACACTATGCAACTCTCATTTAGGTATACTGACTTAAAGCGACATGCTCCCTATGAATTGCCTGTTATTAGAGAGGAATTGTATAGTTTCAAGTCTGTTGAATTAGTGCAACCATTTTCAGGACCAGTAGATCTCACCAGTTCCTCAAAGAGGAATCAACCAAATATGGAACATGGAACAAAAGATATGAAGTCTTGCTCTTTCCCAGAAGGTGTTTTGCTTCCTCTTCTGTTTTGCCAGCATTTCATAATTTCTAGCCTACCATGGAGGACAAAAACTGGTCTTCTGCAGTTACTTAACATATTAGACTTTGTGACAATAAAAATAATGCATTTAAATGTGATATTTGAGACTCTATGCATGAAAAAAACCATCATTTTCTTAGATTCAATTTAGGCCTAAGGGATTCCGAGTGCAATTATGGTTTTGACTGGATTAGTACAATTGCTTAAAAATGCAGCAATATTTCATCAGCTACTCCTGAGGCTCATGGGTTATAGACCCAGGGAAACAGCCTATGAAAGTAAGGGTGGGATGTGATAAGCTGGTTCAGTTATATCCAGTGTTAAAAGTAACCAAAAGCACTAAATATTGGAAACTCAAAATAGTCTGTGGCAGTCACAAAATCAGTTGAAGCAAACCAATACAGCAAATAGGAAATGCACATTTTGCATTAGGTAAGACTTATAAAAATGCAGAGAACTTTGAATGTGGTGTGAAAAGATTGAGGCACACCTATCGTACAACAGTTGCTTTTTGTAGTATGCGTAGAAAAAGGAACAAAAAGTATGCTTATATTTCAGGTGATGCTGAGTGTTCTGTGGACAAAACAGATGACTCAAAATATAAAATGGATAGTTTGATCAATATTTATAGAATATAATATTTCACTGAAAAAATCTGCTAAAGTTATTGCTATTAACATTTCTGAAAAGTTTTTATTTCCTAGTACTGTGCTCAGTGTATAAAATACATAGCATGCAGTGTGGCAACAGCTATCTTCTTATAAAAGCTAGTGTTTTCAAAATGCAGACAGAAACCACTGTGCTGCAAATAAAACCGAAGTAGGACAGATTAAATGCCTCAAGAACACTCCATACATTCTAGCTATAAAATCAAAAGCAATAGCTGAAATAGCATTTAATTGAGAAATAAAATTAATTTAATGCTTTTTGAGATTCTTCTCATAGATTCTACTATGAAAGTATTTTCTTGTTTAAACAAAGAATGAATTGTCTGAAACATGATAGGTTTGGAAAAGAAAATAATCTAGGTATTTTGGTGAGGAAGGGTTTCTCTAGGTTAAATTAGTCATAACTTGTTCTTGAAAAAACGTACAAAGAAAGGCTAAGTCAAATTCTTCTGTAATATGCATGTAGACAAGAACTGCATTTGAAGATTAATTATCTCATTATTTTGCTAATATGCTGTAATTAACTGAGCTATAGCACTGAAATTACTAAATGTGGGATTACTATTCCAGATTTGAATTAGCTTGTATCTCAGAAATGTTCTTCACTACACCTCAGCTTTAGGACATAAGCATAATTAAATTACCACTTTATTTGATGCAGCTGCTTCATAAATTTGCACTTCAAAATAGTTCCATCATTCACCATGTCATTTCCTGTGTTTTTTAATTATTGGCTGGTAAAAAATTAAACCCAAGGAGTTTAACAATAGCACAGTAGCTTTTCCTTACACTCAAATTAGGCCTAAGGGATTCTGAGTGCAATTATGGTGTTGACTGGATTAGTTCAATTGGTTAAAAATGCAAGGATATTTCATCAGCTATTCCTGAGGCTCATGGATTATGCCCAAGAAAATGAAGATTTAATTTCAGCTGAGTTATTTCCAGTATTTCTTTAAAAAAAAAAAAAAAAAAGACCTGGAAAGAAGCTCAGTAGTTACACAGGATTGAGAAGACAGAACTGACTGACTGAAATGACGTCAGTAGGATTTTCACCATTACCTTCAAAAAAATCAGGTTTTCAGTCTAATCTACATTTCTAATGTAAGAAACACATGACATTAGCTTTTGGGGGTGTTCATATTTACTTTGCAGATGCTCTACATAGGATTTGTATATTTTGCTTACATTCATTTTCTAGTATTTGCCACTTAGAAAATTAGAATCCTCCACCAAAGCTGGATATGAGAGAACAGATCTTACCAATACCAAGCCTCCTTGAACTTTTGTCTTTTGGAGAAGTTGCATCTTAAAGGGACATAATACCATGGCAGTTTGCCACAGATCACTGTTCCTGTAGTACAGTCAGGTACGGGCAGCTGTGCTTGTCTGGTATTTTAATACCTGACTGCTTCAAGTCAGATGTCATTCCAGAGCTATTACCATTACTCAGAAATAGCTGGAATGATAGCTGTAGGCAGTCTACCATTTTCAGGAGAGATATTGGTTTCTTGGTAGTCCTGAAATGTGCAAAGCCACAGTGCAGTATTTCTTCTAGATATGATTTCAATTACAGGACCTGGTTATGAGTCCCTATTGGCATTCTTTATAATCATCTGCTGTATGCAAATATGCAATATCATTAAAGTGACATTATTATTCATGAATACATTTGGAAAATCTCATTCATCATACATCCCTTAGAAAAACTAAAATAACAAATATAAGCAAGATCATTCATCTTTCTGGGATGTTGCAAATTGGAAGCATCATGACTAACCATGGTGCTTTGCTTATGAAAACACTTATTTTCATTCTTGTATTTTGTGGATTTTGAGCCTTTTGAATGCAATGGACAGAATATTGCCTCAAACAACCAAAATAAATTGTGGATCTTCTCTCCATTCTCCTGAGGCAACAAACATCCTATCAAAATTGCAGGTGGGGAAGCCCTCTTCCCACAGGAAAATGATTCAGGATGTTTCTACTGAGGGATTTCTACCTTATAAACTCTGTAACATCTTGGTATCATCCAAAGGTCACTCGAATGGAGCAGAATGCATACATTTGTAACAAATGGGGCAGTGATACTAAGAGACAGTTCACAGCTGTGAAATACAAGGATAATCTTCCCAAACCATAGGAAAATATTCCTGCATACAGGAGGGAAAAAAAACCCATATTTTGAGTTTGGTAAGACCTTAATTAAAACCTATGGAAAATATAGGCAATAAGAATAGACATTTTAAAAGAAATTTTACTTCAGAAAGAAATTTTCTTAGAGAAAATAGTTGTCAAACTTACATCTTCAGTGACTATCAACCATCACAGCTCCATCTGTTTGAGTGCCACTAACCCAATACACATCACTTGTGACTCTGACCTCTCAGTGGTTGGATACCAGCTGATAAAGAAAGATAATTAAGTACTCATACAGATATGCATCATCTTAAAGATAATATACTGTTTCAGATAAAATCAGGCTATTGATAGGTAGATATTGCAGGTTCTCTGTGTATTTTTATTGCCAGGAAAACCAGCCATATTCATTATACCAGTATGTAAAGCACATGCAGGAAGACTAACATTTATTCCTTTGAGGATGTCACCATGTAAATATATAAACCTTACAAAAACTGTTATAAAACCCTTTGTATTTTTTGAATGGTTAAATCAATTCCCTTATTGTAACCATGAAAATCCTCTTTCACAAAAAAAGTAAAAGTAAGTAGCAGGCATCAGCAAATCTGGCTCAGGGGGATTTGAGAGTGCAAATCTCCATCTTAAGACTGATTCTCTCTGGAGCCAAAATAGGATCACTTCTGAACAGTACTGCATTTTTTGAACAGTATGGTTACACATCTGTACATGGATTTCACAGATTAGGGAAGTCTCTTTTGGAATAAATTAAAACTCTTCAAAACATGAAGTATCATTTTTAACTTTATTACCATTTCTTTGCTCTCCTCCCAAAAGAGGAAATTGATCATATTACCAAGAGCTTCCATCTAAAGTAGTAATCTATAATTGCATACTCATGTCCATGAGCAGGAAATTGGTCTCAGTGACATGACCACCAAATCTGTTATATTCAGATTCCAGAGATCATAACTGGTGCAGGCTGATTAATTTCTATACCTCTGTAATAGATGTTGTTCTGTTAATTCTGTGTATTCAACAAAAGAGATGATGAAAGAGATGATGAAGTATGCTGGAAAAGTGAAAAAATGCAATGACAATAGTTATAAAAGGTACACTGTAATATGGTGAATGCAATTTGCTCAATACACTTAATGTTGTCTATAAAAAACCTCATCTTGTTCTCACCAGGGATGCAGGCTGTGCTCTGTGCTCAATCTATGGAGTCCATCAATACTTTAATATGACCAAACTAAATTATTTCCTCTACATATATTTAAAATATGGTTGAACAATGTTATTTCTGGGTGGACAGCTTCTACTAAGACAAAGAAATACAGGAAGAATGTTGACAAAGATTGCCTCATGTATATAAGCACATTCCATAATGTTCAGCATGTAAAGATTTTCATTTTGCTTCACATATTCAAAATGACATGGGAAGGCATCCAGATCCTAATTTATTATTCTTCCTAATTATGCTTTACATGTGCAATGTGGTAGTTAGTGGTTAGTGGTGAAAAAGTATTGATTTCTAAAAAGCTCTCTCAGAATTGAAACAAATTTCTTGGTTAGTGTCTTTATCATCCCCAAAATAAGGAAATTGGGATGAGGAATATACAATGGATGTATTACAGTGTTATGATTTTCTGTCTGTTAAGTATTTTTGATACTTATGTGTCAGCTTTCTAAGATGATGAACGGGCAAATTCATTTGTCTTCCACGTCTCAAAGGACGTAACAGTATGCTGAATCAGACCATTAAGTCTCAGTGATGCACATGTTGTCTTTTATCCTTTTCTACATCAGATGAACCATGTGCTGATGAAAATCAAAACATGCAAGTGTGTGTAAGAATGGTGAAAAGTTGTTAGATGCTGAATTACAGCAGAAAAAAAACATACAGAAAAACTCCGCAGTCTGCTGTGGCTGACATCCCTGTCCAGACCATACAGCACACAGCCATTGCTGCATCCTGCAGTCCATGGGATCCCTGACCATGTCTGAGGAGGGGTTGGAAGACTTAAAAGCCCTTTTACTTTCTCCCAGGCAAATTCAGACCAACCAGGCCTGTAATTGGGCCCAGCGTAAGGGCTTGTGCTCCTGCCAATCCCATGTTGCCATATGTCCCCCTTCCCGAGCTGTCCCATGTTGCCATCTGTCCCCACGCCAGCCTGTCCACTCAGGGCCATCTGTTTCTGCCTGACCCATCCCATGGGGCCAGCTGTCTCGCCCCTTTCCAGCCTGGTGCAGCCACACACCTTTTCTGGAGGTACATAAATTCCTACCAGTCATCGATAAATATCTGCTAAAAGCGACAGAAAGCATGAGCAGCAGCCTAAAAGAAAACATCAATTTGTTCTGCCTGCATTTCTTAATCAGTGTCTAGTTGAGCTTTCACCATGAAAGCCTCTTTGCAAGTCCTCAAAAGTTCCAGTGCTGATATTTTGTTGGAACTCAGCTCAGGTGGTAGAATTGGTACTGGAAGACAGTGGGAATTGTTTTTGCAATGTGCCCATTACTCTGGTGCCATGCAGTAGCTCATCTGAGAACACAAGAAGTTTGGAAATCTGTTGCTGTACCTTCATAAAAGCCTGGTGCTGAGTCTTCAGAGTTATTAAGCTCATCTCCAATGCAGTATCACTTAGGCAGTGGCGTACAAGGAAATAAACCCATCTACTGCCCAGCTTTTGGTAAAGTCTCAGTCTACAGAGCTATATTTAACCAAATGAGTGGAAAAAATGAAAACACTTTCAAATTCCTGTGAAAAAGCCATTTCCTTGGTCACTGTGGGCACTTAGTTGTATCTAGATGAGGGATGTGGGGAGAATTTTCCACTTTCCAGTTGCATATTCTCACATCCCTGCTCCCTACTGAGACAAAACACAGGCATGCACCAGCTGTCCCTCCTTCTTCCCTCCTACCTCCCCACAATCTGGTTTTCACAGTTAAGAAAACTGGAGGTGTGGACTGGACAGGAGCCATCCTTTTTCCTAGCAGGTAAGTCTAGACATAGCTTATAATACCCTTCATACCACTTCTCTTCCCTCATTTCCAATCTGTAGCACATTTTTACTTACTTATATTGAAATTAGTATGCTTTACTGTTCCAGTTTGATCGATGCCATGGAGAAATCAGTGTCATTATTGCTGCAAAATATTTAGGAAGGGATCGTTTCAAGATTCTGGCTGTTTATCCAATAAAATATTTTCCATGAAACAGTGGAGGTTAAAATATGAGATCTGAAATCCCATATGCATTGATGTAGATTCTATAACTTCTGCTGATTTGAGCAGGGCCACAAAGCTACCCACAAAGCTGTGGTGAATATTCTGCTCAGTCTGTCTCTCTACATACCTAATCTACTTAGGTACTTCTAAAATTAACAACAATATTATTCTGGTACTGAAGATGTGAACAGCAATCTGGTGCAAGTTGGTATGTTTGACTTCATTAGAAAACAAGAGTGTTATTAAATCAGAGACACAAATAAATCTTTTTCTCAATTATTTTCATGAGGTTCTGGCTAGACATCTATGGTTTAGCTCACAGCTGTGTACTTACTCTGGGCTCTGTAGTAAAGGTTTTGGGTGGTTGTCAGATATTCTTTTGGCTTAAAATGCATAAAGAATCTTAAAATTATTTCACAATGTGTAATAAGGAATGATGAGTTGCACTGACAAACTAAAATTTGTATTTTAAACATTAGCACCACATGTTGTTAATCTTAGAAAGAAATTTATTCTTTAGAAGAAAATTTTCTGACTATACTATGTCTACCTCAAAGCATGAACTTGTTGCTTTTTTAAAAGATCTCTGGTGAATATTGGAATATGGCTCTGTATAAAGTTACAGCAATGATAAATGCGAGATTCCACTGAAAGCACTGTCTGACCTCAGACTGTGCAAAAAGAGAAAAAAGAATAAGGTATTACCTACACCGCAGGATCATGTGTTGCCAGTTACTTCAGTAAGAGACAGTTAAAACTGAGATACTTTGGGTGAAAAAAGGGCACAATGAAAGAATAACTCACTAGACCAAACATTGTTTGTAAGCCTTTGGTCAAAGCCTGACCTCAGCTGAAGCTGCATCCATTCTGTTTGACAGTACGGCCAAAATCTGGCAACATTTTCCACAGGGGAGGGAATCCACAGTACCAGCTACAGCTGATGGTCCCTGACATGAAAGCTACACTGAGTACAAAGCACACATGAAACATGTAGCAAAGTTGGCATCCTAGTGATAGATTTACTGATACCAATCCAGTGCATTAGCTACCTTTGCATCAGAAAATCATACCTAAACCGTTGTTTTCCGAGTTTGCTTACTGAGCACAGGCAATGCTGCTGCAGGTCAGGATGTAGGGAGTGTGTGCTGCCTGCCCACTGCACTGGCAGCAGATTGCACAGCCACAGCGAGATAGAGTTACCCACCAAAGAGTCTGTGGTAGGTTTTGGTAACGTATGAACAGATGCTATTGAGCCCTACCCAATGTTTGTGCTGTTCCAGGGAAGAGTGTGAAAAAGGGAGGAAGAGGGAAAGAAAATCCCAAGATATAGTAGAGGTACATTATCAGTCATTTTGCTATGATGAATATGAACAGCAGGTAGTCCATTAAGCCCAGCATTCTCACTGAACAATTGGAGGTCTGATAGCCATTAGAAGCAGGTCATATTTAATAGCAGTTGACTCCCTCAATTCTTTCTCCTATAGTACATTTAAATGATTCTTTGGCAAGTGAACCAACTTTGCTTCTCCCTCACAGGTTTAAGAGAAGGGATAAGGAAAGGTATTTATTTTTGCAGAACTGGATCTCCTGTCACCCACTCCCCTCTGAATCTCAACTACTATCTGCTAAGTCAAAATGAACTGTAATAAATGAGCTGAACTCATTAACTATGTGAAGCTCATGCTTACAGTCATAATGATTTTAAAATGTGTGGCTGCATCTTGAAGAAGAACAGAGCTTGACATAATTTCAGTTATCAAATACTGGTAATTGACACAGAGACAGGCTGTGCTTTACACTGGGTTATAATTAATCCACTTCAGTGACCTCAAAGGCTGCACTTCTGAGAAATCTACCACTTACGTTTTGATTCTTTGTCAACTACTTCAGCAGACATAAATTACAAATGAGGTACTAATGAAGTATTTCATCACCTGTTTACCTTCAGTGATCAGTTCCCTTACAATAATTTACAAGAGGCACAATTTTTTTGAAGCTACTGTCAGCTGGAGCTGCCTTTTACTCTGAGCAGTTATAAATTAGCACATAGCTGTGCTTACTCTCACTGGCTCTTTGTTCTGGTTTTAAAATCCTACAGCATTGGAAGAAATTAGTTTATGTTTAGAAACAGATGGATAAGAAGAGAAAATTTTGCAGGTTTTTTCTGGTCTAGTCTTCCCCATTCATATAAATACACCAAATCCTACTGCAGTGAGTGTGATTGTGTCTATTTACACCAGTAGGGCATTTGAATCATGTTGAAATTATATCCTGCCATATTAGCAATCACTTGGAATGATTTTATACATATACATGTCAAAGAATCACCTTGGTATGCCAAGGTATTGCCACTGAAAACCTTACACTACACCTGTGATGCTCACATAACTGACTATAATTTAAAATGGCAGGCCTTGATTCCCACATGCAGTCTAAAAACCATGGAGTAAGGGATAATGTGAGGAGTGAGTAAGCAACAATTTGACTTTCAGAGGTTGGAAGGTAAGGCACAGCCATATCATCCTGACCTGCTGCTCTGATGCCTGTGGGTTGCTCCCAATCTGCTCCCACTCCTGACAATTCTTCTCCTCAGTCCCTGCCATACCTTCCCATAGGCTCTGCACCATCCTCCTCCATGATGGAGGCTCTTTTCTCTCCTAGGCACCAGTGCTTTTACCCCTATCTGTTCCTCCCAGCAACCTGACCAGTTTTCCACTTCTGCTCTGTGTTAGTGTCTCCACTCCATTTTCCCTTTTCGGTGCTACTGTGGAGCCGACAGTATCTTTAAACCCAACAGAAACTAAGTATTCTCTATGTTTTTAATGTGATCACTCCCTATGTTATCTACTCTTCTAAATCAGGAACAAATTAGGAAAATTCTTCTTATTTTTTCCAGAGACCGAACAGGAAGAGTAGAGAAATTTAATTATGGGGGAAGCTACATGTAATTTGTGAGTTCTGTTTGGTTCTAGGCACTTCACACGAAAGCTACTAATGGACTCACAGTTGGCTAGAGTTCAGTACAAGCTTACTTTTCAAGTCTGAACCAAATCAGTGAAAGTAGTATTTGAGAGATCATCTGGATTTCGCTGCACACTGAGGCGAACCAAAAAGTTGCCTGACACATGAGAGTAGAACTTATTTGTTTATTTTTTTTACAAAGTCCTTAACTGGCTCCTTTAGGGAGTGAATTGAAGAAAATAGACAGAGAAACAAGCTCCCATCTTCTGGAGAAGGAGGTAGCATGCAAAAGGTGGGGAGAAATGAAAGATGTTGGGCAATGCAGCGGCCTCTAACACTGCCAGATATGAGGCAATGAAATATACCTATATGTAAAATTTTGTCTACACTTGAAAATTTTCTGTAGTAAATAAAGCCACGAGTTATTGCTTACAGAAAATTGTAATCTTATTCTTAGTGTACTTCCACTGACAAACATCCTTGAAAAACCAAGCTGTAAAGCAACAGCACCACAGAAGGTACTACAGTACCTAAATGGAGCTAGGAAGAAAGAGTAATGAAGGTATCAGGGAGTTGTTGGGCTCAGCACAGGCATGGTGACCTGGGGCAACCATACCACAGGGTCTCAGTGCCACCAGCAGAGAGCAAACTGCCTGTGCCCAGGAGACATCCCAGACAGCCTCTTGGTAGAGAGGCTGCTGCAGCCTTCTGGTACAAAGGAAATTCCAAGCACAATGCCTAGCATATGGAGGCTCAAGTACAAGTGCTCGGATGCTCAAATACAAGTGCTTGGAAGGTGGAACTGTACAGACCTTGTTCCTTTAGAAGCTTTCTCCTAGGCCTGTTTATGCATTCAGGTCCAGATATCATAGAAAACCCCCAGTGTAAGTTCCCACTGCACTGATAAAATAATATTCTGAAATAATTTTTTCTAGGTCAGTTTTGCTTTAGGTTTTGCAGACTGCAGTGCTGAAGGTAGGAAGGCACTGGAGACAACTCTACCAGGAGGCCACATGCAGTGAACCCTGGACGCTCTCCCCCAGACATCTACAAGTTGGAAACCAATTGTTGAGATTCATTGCCTTACATCAGACAGGTTCTGCTCCATAATCATTGCTTGGTGGAAAGTATGGGGAAAAAAGGCTTTGTTTGTATTTCAAATATGCTATTTCCTGGACCTCACCACATCACCTCTGTCTCTCTCAGCAGAGCTGATTGCCTCTCAGAGTGCTCAAGGCTGACCAGTCTTGGTGCAGCAAATATGCATTTCTCAGGATAAACAAAACCTGAAACCAAAAGTGTCAGCAAGACCCCACCTACTAACAATTTCCATGGGTTTTCATAACTAATTACTTTTCTGTAGAAGGGCAAAAAGAATTTTATTACTATAGCAACTATCACAATACATAATAAGAAGCATTTTTTGAAACAAGCTGTACTTTTAGCAGGTACAGACACATTGCCATGGGATGTTTTTTTCTTTTGCAGTTTTGCAGTAGTTGTAAGCAATACATAAAGGATGTAATACTTTTGTTTTCAATATTGATGGGATGTTACATTCTGTAGTACTCCCTTTTATTAATGGAAATTTTATTCAGAAAAGAAAAAAATCAGTTGTGGGAGGAAACAATAATAGAAATTAATTATATAGACTTTTAAAAGTAGTGAAAGAGGGAGAGGGCAGAGAGGAGTGACTGTTCCTTTTTGAGATGAGCAGGGCTGCAGAGTAGCTTAATAAATCTCTCCTGTGAAGACAGGCTGAGAGAGTTTGGGTTGTTCAGCCTGGAGAGGAAAAGGCCCTGGAGAGACCCTATAGCAGCCTTGTGGTACCTAAAGAGGGCTGCAAGAGAGCTGGAGATGGACTTCGGACAAGGACATTTAGGACACAGGCAAGGGGGAATGACTTTAAACTGAAAGAGCTCAGATTTAGATTAGATATTAGGAAGAAATTATTTTTCGTGAGGGTGGTGAGACACTGGAACAGGTTACCCAGAGAAGTTCTGGATGCCCCATCCCTGGAGGTGTTCAAGGCCAGGCTGGATGGGACTTTGAACAACCTGGTCTAGTCAAAGGTGTCCCTGCCCATGGCAGGGGGATTGAAACTTGATTGTCTTTGTGGTCCCTTTCTATGATTCTATGATTTTGTCAGTTCCCAGCAATGCTGGTAAGTATTGTCCTCCATGTAGAATGTAACTATAGCTCATCTCTTTGAGCAAAAAGTTAATCCATCACCTAGTTCATGCAAAAGCATCTCCTTTTTACATATATAATCCCAAGTCAAGGCAGCAGTGGAGATGCAGCTGAAGTCTGTCTACAGCTGCCATTTACTTCATGCCTGGCACTGTGCTGCTACATATGGGAAGTCCAGAACGAGAAGAGTTATTATTTTCTGCATTTTCATTTCATCCAGTGGCCACAGGCAGAAGGCAAGCTTGGCCCACCTTGGTGAACTGTGCCTTCTCCTGTAGGCTGTTAGACTGGGCTTTGTGCTTAACACTGGCAGGTAGGACTAGTGCAGGCATGCAGGTAGAAACAGGGGATGGACTTTCTGTTGACGGTGCAGAAGTGAAGCAAAAGTTACAATATCCTTCATATGCAGACAGAGATATGATGCTATCCTTTGATGCTCTGTAACTTCTGAATCTACCTTGAAGGAGAGAACTGTAAGGGCTGCAGGGAGAGGAAAGTCAGATTTAGAGAAACAGTTAGGGTCTGGTGTGCTTCCAGGAGCTTGGACAAGATTAAAGAGCACACAGATTTCATATGCATTTATGAAATCATTGAATTGTAATTCTCTCTTTCATTCATTTCTTTGGTAGTGATGTGGCACCATACAACATTTTACTCTCCGATTTATTCCCAGGACTGATTGAATTTTAAAGGCCATCAAGAAATTGGTATTACAGTTTCAAGTAGGAGCAGTTTCTGTAGGAGGAACTTGGAAAACAACTTGCCCACAGCCCCAAAGCCTGCCTGAAAAACCTCCATGCAAGTAAACCAGTTTGGGTAAATCTAAAATCATCCTTTCCTTGCCCAGTTCAAAGTATTTGAAAATGCCAAAATTTCCTGAAGAGGTCCATGGACCTTTCTTAGGATTCAAACTCAACAAAGAGCTTAAGTCCATGCTCAATTATATGCACATGTTCAAGTTACCTGCTGAATTGAAGCCTAAATTTGTCATCCCTCCCAGTTTTGTGTTTGTTACACAATTTCATTGTCAATCTGATTTTTAAAAAATCAACAAAAAGTCTATGAAAAGCAACAGAAAGTAAAAGACTGTGTGTCTGTTTCTATTTTAATAATTATATGCACTTAGAAATTTTAATTACATAGTCATTAATTCCCGTTCACATAAAATCCTGGCTAGCTTATTTTTATGAACTAATTTTTACTTTTCATAGTCCTGTTGCTCACAAAACTGGCAAATGTACATTTGTTACAATCAAGAATTATCTGAAAGGTAAATTTAATATTAATGGAACTAATGTGCTTTCTTTTAAAACATCTTTGGTTATTTCATTGCTTACCATAATTTAAGACTTGGCTGCATAACGAGTGTTGCACTTTGGCAATTGCTAAAATGGTCTGTGTGTGGTCAAGACAGCTGTGTCTGTTGTTGCTGAACATAATGCTGACTTAAGTAACCAGTATCCGCTTCAAGTAGGATTTCAAACCTTTTTGCTTTCTTTCATTAATACTAGGTTACACAGACAGAGAAAAGGGGGGCCAGTGCTGACCTGTCTTGCTTGTTGTTCTGCAAACTGAACAGCAGGCAGATAGAGCAGGAACAGATTGCAATCTCTGCCTTCAAACCTTCAGCGATGAACAGCAGCTGAGCAATTTCAGGATGTTGTGTTTTGGGGTTCATCTCCCCATCTAACAAAATGCTAATCCTCAAATGACTTCAATTTCCACTTCCAAACTGTTCTGAAGAAATCCCATGCTGTCTGGTGCAACACTTTGGTCTTTAAGCTGCACAGAGGTGGTCTGATCCCTATCTCACTGGCAACTGGGAAACAATGTCACCCAAGTCAACATGTAAGTAGTATATACAATATCTAAACTTGGCATGAGAGGAAAATTGCCCCATGATTACACCACTCAAGGAAGTACTTTTAAAGCTAAGAAAAGAGATGGGGATCAAACAGATATAAAGGGCTTTAGGGCAACTGTGCCAGCTGAGGAATTCATGCCTGAACAACAGCGGGCGGTGGCTGCTGCCTTCCCAGCCAGGCTGCACCTCTGTCCATGTCCTGCTCCAGCTGCCAGCACACACATCTGAGGGAAAAATGCTGCCCATCAAGCAGGTGCCAAGCCTGCCTCTGCAGACCTTGCCCACTTCAGGGGTCTGATTGGCACCCCATGCCTTCCCAGTGAGAGCACAAGCCAGGGCAGCTTTCATCACTGTGCCCCCTTTTCCCAGAATGACCTCCCCGTTGAGGGGACAAAGAAGTCCCTAGGCCAAACGTTGTGTAATTTATATGTAAATGAGGTGGAGAATATGCACAAAAAATGAGCTGCAGATACATTGCTCCAGTGGATTCCACCATGCAGAATCTGGTTCCTATCAGAAGCATACACAGATGGGGTTTCTGCAGATTAAAGAATCCAAGATGTGATTGTTTTTAAAGAATGTACCTACTGATACAATGCTGAGAGAAAACAGGAAAGCAGAAAGTATTTGAGTCTTAAAATAACACTGTTTTTCCTAGTCATGAAATATTTTGAACTATACCTCTTATTGCACTCACAAACATTTAGCTATTATTCAGGGAATATGACTGTTGAGATTTATTCCAACACATTCCAGGACACATCAAATGAACATCATGTCCTACATAACCCCCTTTTTTTTCTTTTAAGCAAATAGGGAAAAAAAATCAAGTCTTGCTTTAATTTAACCTTTCAAGGTCATGTTAGGATGAAGCTATTTACATATATATAAAAGGCATATAGAAGTGTACAGCTTACTGAAATGTGTTCCTATACAGTAAAAATATGTCCTCATTTTACACATGGTTGATTCATATACAATAAATACATTTTCAAAGGTGACCTTGAAGTTACTATCAACAGCTCTTAAAGATTTTTGTTACAACTGAATCTATGCAAATGTATGTGTGAAGAGTTTAAAAAGGTTTTTTTTCTCTAAACAAACAATGCAAATAATTTCTGTGTTATAAGAGTCATAAATCAGTTTATTTCTGTTGGGTTCACTGGACCTACCACAATTTTCACTAGTTGAAAATCTGGCTCTGATTCTTTAAGCCACAGATATACTTTGTCATTGCAGTTTATATAAACATGAGATCAGCTAGTTCTTCCAGACTCAAATGAACTCCTTGATAGTTCAAACTCAAACTTCAGTTTTAAATCTGAATTTTGCTGTCATCATTTATCTTGCATTTGACCACAAGTAGACATAGAGAGTTGCTAGGGTTTGTGGTATGGTTTTGTCTGGGGATTTTTAAATGTAAGTAAGTACCCTGTTTTTCTCCAGACACAAAAATTTAAGTGACCCATTAAAAGTTAACATAGCTGAGTGTACTTTTCTTAATAAGCTTTGAAAGAGCATTCAGTAATAGCCCAAACAAATCTAGCATCCAGCAAATTCTCATTGTTTGAGTCAATCCACACTATAAACTGTGCATAATGTTAACAAATACGACTATTTTCAAGCTATGGGGATGCAGGAAAGGAAAAGAAATAGGTGATTTTCTGTTTCATTCCATAATTCAAAATGCACACATGAAGTTGGACAGGATATAAGTCTTCTTTTAATGTGAAAGGACCAGCCCATAAGAAATTTGAAATAAAACAGTTATTCACAAATGTGGTTTCAAACACTGGTATTTTATACACAGTGTCAGTATTATTAATTTTGTCTTGCATTTCCCCAAATAATTCAAACTACTTTGTAGTCAAAACAGTCAGAAACATAAACTTGGTTCACTACTGCACAGCTACATAGGAAAGAAATGCAAAGGCTATTTCATGGTGGATAGACTTGCTGAACACATTAGAAGAAGAGAGAAATACTTAATCCACTTTAAACTATGGAGAGAATTTCAGTTGGCAAACTGGTCATACTGGAATTTGACCATATGCCACCAACACCTTTATGAAATGCCCTAAAATGCAGTTTCTCAGGAACGAAACAGTTGACTACTGTACTGAGAGGTGAGAAAAGTGTAAAATAATAAATAGTCTAGAAAATAACACGAGGTGAAGACTGAAAGTAATAATGACCATACTGCCATATACTTTCAAAGTACTTTTTATCTGAGAATTTCAAAATAATTTTTACACTTGTAGCGCTATAATAGAGATAAATATTATGCCAGTGTTACAGAGGAGTAAACTGAGGCATAGTGAATTTGCACCACTTGCTTTAGCCAGCACAGATGGTTAATGGGAATGTTGGGAATACAGTTCGTAATTCTGTATTATACTGTGCTATTTTAGTCACAAGACCTTTTTCTGTCTGAGGTACTTCTTATGCATTTAGGACCAGATTTGGAAAGATTTATATGAAAAGCTGCAGGCAGAAACCTATAAGGACTTTCCAAAGCACTGTGCAGATTCAGGAAGAGTTTGTGTCCTTAATCATTGTGAGCACCTGGGTCTGAGCTTTGCAAAGCTGAGCAGAACTGAAGAACCTCAGAACTTGCTTCCACACCAGCACACCACCGAGGTATTGTCTAGTTTAAGAACACAAATTTCAATTTGATCCAATCTAGATCCACTCAATATCCATGAAACCTTTTATGTGCTGAAAATGAGGAATTTTGCTGAGACACAAAACACTAAAATTTTTTAGTTTTGGGATGTGTTTCTACCTCTCTCTATGCTGTGTGCATTACTCTAGATGACCATCCTCGGCACTGGTCTAGAAGTTCCTCTGTTGTCTAGAAATAGAAAAATGAGATCTACAGATCCCTTCAGAAATACTGCTCTTCATGGAATAATAGATGAGTTGCCATTAAGCTTTGGTGTGGAAAGTTGCCGTCAGACTTGGCAGTTCTCACTCCAAAAACCAAGCTTTGAAGTTTTCCTCAGCGTTGAGGGATTATGATATAAACACAAAAGCAAAGATTAAGTTTTATAGGTAGTTTACCAGACTAAACATAGTTGTGAAAACTGTTAAAAAAGAAAGATTCCAAACATAGCAACAACCTCCACGGTGAAAAAAAAAAGAAATCTGGGAACTGCTGTCTACCAGCTCCACCACATGGCAAAGGAGTAATTTACAGTTCACTTACTAGAAGAAGGATAATTTAGATCTGAAATCTTAGTCTGCCTCAATTTCTTCAGTAGAGGATTAGAGGAGTCCTAGACAGCAAAACTGTGCCAAAGACACATGTGAATTTAAAATGGACTTTGTAAGAAAATAACTCATGACCTGCCAGAACAGACAGCCCTATTTAAATGAAAAGCTGTCTTACTCTGCAGGATTGGAAATTATGCTTTCTTATTGTGTAGGATGGTAGAGACTGGTTTCTGCTTGGAGCTCCTGTGCATGACAGTTAAACCAGAAAATCCCCTGGCTCCAGGGACAGACAGATGAGACCACAGGGAGACTGTGGTGCCATGAGGTTCCCCCCCAGCCCTTGGACTTTTCGTGTCCTGTTGTACTTGGGAATGAGGAGAGTACAAGGCAGTAAGCAAGTACTCCAGCCCTGGCCTTGCTTTTTTCACTCTCTATAAACTCCACACTATGAAGAAAACATGCCTCTGCACTCCTTCGAGGTACACGCAGCCCATATCCATTGCCTCATGAGAGCAGAGGGTCTTAGTGTAGAAGACAGATGAATGTATCTATATATTTAAAGCATTATTTGGTATACGAGTACTCTTGATTAGCCCAATACAAATACCACAGTACCTGTGTTTGTAAATTTAGTCTTAGCTGCTGTGTTCCTTGGTGTCTATGGAATGGTTATATCTGATACATTTGGAAATACCACTTTGTGACAAGTCACCAATTAGCATGTAAGTCACATCATGAAATGTGCCCAAAATGAGCAGTGGTATAATCAGCACAAGGAGAAACCGGAGCTGACTCACCAGCTTTTTTGTTTGCTTTTCAAGTATCCGATGGCAGCAACAGTAACTTTCAAATTATTGGTCAGCAGCTGCAGACTTCTAACTTACTAAACACAGAAGTTTCTGCAGGGCTGCTTCTGATATGAGCATTCACCTGGCAATATTCTAGCTCAAGAAGTATGGTATTCTTTAAAAAACGTATTTCAAAATTGAAGCACAGTTACCAGCTGGTCTTCTGTGGCTTCATATGATTTCACAAATAACTCTGCATTTTTGGCATAATCTCAGAAAGTACATTCTAATTAATTTTTCAAAATTTAGAACAAACTTTATTTATTCAGATTGTGATCCAAGAAATTTCTCCAGCTACTTCTGGCACTAGATTTATGAGAGAACCCAGACAGTACATTAAGCTAGTATTTTAAGTAACATAGGCTTATCAGAGAAGACAAGAAAGATTAGCATTTCTAGATTTCTCTAATGCAAGACAGAAAATACCTGAATTCACATCTCAGCAAGAAAAATCTGTATGCTCATGTGCATGTTAAAGCAGGGCAGGGTATCTGGGAGGCAGGACATGGGGAAACTACAAGACAATGTAGAACAACGGGGCTTGATCATCACTCTCTTGACTTCTAGATGTATTAGACTTTCCTAGCCACAGGTTTTCAACTCGTTCAACAATCATCTGCTTTCTCTAGGCAGTGATTTTTCATTGACTAATCATTCACAAGTTACCATGCAACAAACAGCCTCATAAACTTAACTAATATTTACTCTCAGATAGTGCAGGAGAGCCTGCCCCATAGTAGTGAAGGTGGGTGTGTTTCCACATCTGGAGATAAGGACTCAGTGACAGAAGTGACCACAAAACATTAACATTTTGAATTAATAATGCGAACTTGTCAATTTAAAGAAATGCACAAAATTATTCTAGTTCTACTAAAAATTGTCTCTAGTGGATCCAGATCAAATCAGGGGGAGTACTTTTTCCCCCAAGTGTCTTTTCATTCCAAGTTCCATGCTTTGTTTTGTGGGTTTTTTTCCTTCAAAGCAAATTACTTGCCTTCAATATTTTCTTCTGAGTTTTCCCATGGGGTTCCACATTGCTTTCTATGTCCTTTGATATTCTGTCTTCCTCTTCCTTTGTAAAATAAAAAAATAATTACTAATTTCACAGTAAAATTTAATCTCACAGTCTTTATAATGAACAATTTATTTGCATTGATTCCGTTTAGTCCTATCCTGGGATGACATAAAATTACATGTGGAGAGAGGGTAAAAAAAAAAGAAACTTTGTACTTTGGCATGGCTGTCCAATCTTCAGAGTACAGTAATCCCTCTGATGGATGTGGGAAGAGAAATAAGGAGCCACTTTGCTTTATTTCTTTTCAGTCCATGGGTGGAAACCATGAAGCTTTTCAGTCTAATCATTCTTCACATCCATCCTTGATAAAATTCTCAGCAGTCATCATAGATTTAAGGAGAAAAAAAGACACTGCCTGTCTTGTTTCTCAGCATTTGGAAAGTTTTAAGCAATATTGCAGGTGGGAAGATGGTCCCAAATGTATTTTATTTTTCTTAATTTCTCTCCAGATTTTAAAATGAAAAATGTAATGCAGGTTCTGACATCAGAAAATATTTTGGAGCCCTTAAAAAATGAAAAAGTGAGACAAAACAGAGCATATAAAATACATGTGTTTTTTTCAGATAAGATTTATGTGAAATCAGGATTCCACTTTTGATTAACTGTTTACAAGTGACTGCATTTGCAGTGCTGGAATGCCATGTTATGCTACGATTTATTGAAAATCAGATTTAGAATATTCATATTCTGAGTACTGAAAAAATTAGGGAACGGAGACAAAAAGAGAAAATACCGATCAATCAGTGGAAAAGACAGGTCTACTTTTCTACTTGTCACTTAACCTATCTAAGTTGGAGGTACTCATAATTCTGATTATCATCCAGAGAAAATTGTGAAGCTCTATTGCGAATAAGAAATGTAACTGTGGCTTTTTCAGTGGCTCATTGAGTGCAAGGTGACTTACTATAAGAAAAGAGAAAATTGCATGTTTAAAGTCAAATGCTGCAATGCAGGAGATTATCTTTCAAGATTTATACATAAACACAAACAATAAAAGATTACACTATAAAAGCAGCATTTTATAATAAGCTTCCCGAGATATGCAAAGTGCCCACTGCTGCTTTTCTGCCCTTGAAATGCTTTTAGTCCTTCTCCCACCAGGAATTGACAGGCTGACTTGGATTTGGAAGGGACCTTTACCAAAGGACCCTGCTGTTTCCTCCAAACCTGATGCTGTTGGTGACTAAGTAGGATGGATACTCTCACAGCTAATTGCTGCAATCTGTCATATCTGAGATTTTGGTACTGGGTTTTATTCCAGGGGATATCTGTGCTCCCCAAAGACTGTTTGTGGGGCTGATAACCACTGCCATGGGCCTGTCCAGAGGCTGGGACTACCAGCAGCAGGGTGGGACGGCAGATGGCATGTGTGACAGGGCTGGGGCTTTCCATGCCTTGCAGAGGCAGCTGCCACCAAAATCATCAGCTCAGTTCAGACCATGATGAAGTCTCTGCTGAAGGGAATGCCACTGAGAGGAAGGGTGTGAGCTGAGTGCCTGCAAGGGGTCTGGAGTAAGGGGCGATGTCCCAAGAGGAAAGGCAGGCTGGGCAGTCATGCATGTCATAAAACAGGGGGAACCTCACAGGAAGGTTACAGCATGGGTCAGCTGGGGACATAAAAGATCGCGGACTCTCTTGATAGCGCTTTCGCGGGACTGAATGGTTGTAGAGGACAGCAGGGAGAGCTAGCCAGGATGGGCACTGTCCCATGGGTAGGGCTTTCTCCTGTCTTCGGGCAGCACCACATCCACAGCTGGCTGAACCAGGTCAGTCTCTCACACGAATCTTCAATGGACACAATAGATGGCCCTGTTGGGTGTGGTTTGTCTTGTCAATGTTGGTTGGTCTAAGGAGGTTGAGGTTGTCTTATACAATATGGTCATCTGTATCAGAGCTAATGTTTCTGTATTGGCTAGTGAGGAGAAATAAACACTTAATAGACAATTTTTCAGACCTTTATGTGTAGAGGAAATTAACAGCATAGCAGCAATAGCATTAAGAGAAGTGTAGGCTTTTGGATTTGTGGGTTGAGTGTGGAATGCAGCTGCTGGGAAAGACAACCTGTCAGAGAGAGAGAGTTCTGTATGATGCTTATGCGAATGTTAGTCCCTGAACTTAATGTCAGTCCTTATTTGCTGAGGAAATTTAAGTCCTCTCCATGTGCAAAGCTGCCAGCCAGCACAACAATACCTTATCCCCAGTTTTGATTCTGCTCCAAACTAGCAGGTTTCTGACACATAATATATATTGACAAGCAGAACTGCCTAAGCAGCACGTGAGTAGGCACACTTCATCAGCATGCTAAGCATGGACATGGAGAGCTCTGCATAAATGTCATTGGATTGGAAGAAATTCAGAATAAATACAACAGTAATTAATAAAATAAGAATGCAGAGAGTGAGTATGCTAGTCTTTGCAATACAGAAATTTTGCTGGACTGATTTCTAAAACTGTTAGCTAAAACTAGCAAAAGGTGAATGGAAGAGAAATGGCATTTAGCTACATAAGGTATGAAAACATTTCGATATTATATACAGAAACAGAAATAATTGCTGTGTGCCCAACTGTGTGTTTAATATAAGCTCAACAGATCACTCTTATCAAAGAAGTGGTGAAAACTGACTGCAGCTACATACTGGCCACATTCTCAAGCAGCATCAATCTCTGCATCTGAACATCTCACATGACTTCAAAGGAAAACATAAACCCTTCCTCCCTTTGCATCATTTATAGGGATTTGCTTTGGGTTTTCTTTTTTCAGATAAAGACAATTATGTTGGAAGGTCCACATCAAAGAAAATGCCAACCTTAGGCCTTTTTGCACTATTCAGGACTAGGAGTCCAATGGATATTCATCTATTTAGGATATGGCATCACGTGCACTGACCAGAGTAAGTTTCACGGTATTAATGATGGTGAGGTTAAAGCCTGTCTTTTCTTAGAAAAGCTGGATATCATCATAACCAGCTGCTCTGATTTGCTGACTATTTATTAACATCTTTAGTAATTATGCATGGCAGATTTCATGAGAACACCATCATACAGCTTGTGTAAATTAATGCCCTCAATAAAACTTGCCTAGGCTCATGCACTCAGCTCCTTCATTCAACTGTGTTTCTCCTGTTAAAATATTTAGCTATTGCAGGCATATGCCCCCTCTCAGGCACAGACTGTGCATGTTTTCTGTGCTCGTTCTGCATGAGAAACTCTCATTGACCCAAATAAGGGCTCAGTGCATGGTCCATATGCTAAGAATATGGAAATTGCTTTGAGAATATGTTGATTTTCCATACGTCCATCATAACCTCAGTGTGGTTGTCACTGCTGGATGGTCTCTTGAAAATGGATAAAACTGCAACACTGGAGTCAGTGGAAGTTTTGTCTCTGAATAAAATGAGAGGATGCTTTCATGCCCACTGCCCCTCAGGCTGCTCCCAGCTGCTTTGATTCCTCTGACCAAGTGTGTTATACACAGTCCTGTGGTGTCTTCTGAGGTCAGATGTTCCCAGGGGAGAGTTTTCCTCATCTAGATGGAAGGATCCCAAAATGACCACAACATTTCTCTTGTCCTCAATCTCCTCATGTTTCCCAGCAAATACATTAAGGTTTAGGGTGAAGCCTTTCTCAAATGCCTAATCTTGTATAGCCCAGGCAATGTAATTCATTGCATATCAGTATCAGATTTATCTCACCTTGCTTTTGCTGCCTGAAAGTTAAGCACCTTGCATGGGTCAGTTGTGTGGTTCTCTCTGTATTAAGTGAGGAGATATAAGCCCTTCCTCAGGGTTATTCATCCCACCTTTAGTTAAGAATAGCAGAATGCAGCAAAGAAATTTTCACCTGTATGCACAATTATTCAGTTCAGAAATTACTGCAGATCCTGCCTTAGGAAAGAATGTATCAAAGCAGGGTCTGGGAAGCTGAATAATAAATCTCAAGAACCCAAAAGATGCTTTTATACAGTGAAAGTCATCATCAGGAGGAGAAGATAATTCTGATGTGGACAAAAGCTGTAGGCAGCATACTGAAGATTAAAGGGTTGATCTGATAAGGTTTTCCTTAAAATATTTTTCAAGTTCTTAAAATCAAGAACAAGTCCTCTGTCTCAGTATGTGTGTGAATGTTTTTGCTGCTACTTCCATTTGTTTTTTAAAGGTGTCTCAATTCTGTCAAATCCTGTGGTATTTCAGGTCCTCTGATCAGCTGACCCTCTTGATGTGTTAAGACTTATAATGTTTTCACACTTTTTCTTGCAAACAGTTTTGGTTTTGTGCTCTTTTCCTGAGTCGCACATAAAAAACCCAACAACACCCATGTCTTATCTCAGAGAGGGTTGCCTTACATTAAAACAATTCCTTTATAAACAGTTTGCTCTGTGCTCAGGGCAGCTCTAAGCTATATCTTCAGCAATGTATGCTGTTAATCCACTGTTGTGACATCTTGTTGTTTCTAGCTCTGTAAGCCTACACCCATGTGTACACAAACATATGTATGCTTAGGCACACACATTCAGAAAACATGTCCATGCATTTCAGTGCCAGAACATCAGCCATGGAGAGCTGTTTTGTTTTTCCATAGATGCACTTCAACATGGTTGCAACAAGACAGAGCTCCTCAAAAGATGTGCTGCTGTAGACTCATACCTCTGGCAGTACACAGCTGTATAAGCCGTACAGGTAAGAGAGCTCACGCTAACAAGGGCACTGCCTGGTGCTCCTCTGGGAAGGGAGCCTGCTGGGATGGGTATTCTGCTCACCAGGACATGGGCAAGCCAGTCTCCCATTTCACCTCAAACAATGCCAAATTCATTATGCTGCTAGATTATTTCAGTTTCATGTTTTTACTAACCACAGATTTCACTTCTCATACACCTCTGCACAAATTTAGTAAAGGGTGCACAGAGAATACAGTAGCACGTGTCTGCGCTCCCTTTGTACTGATGGAAATGATGATGCAAAGTGAAAGACAAGGGTAAATTATGTACCTTGGGGCAGGTTGTGTTGATTAATTACTGACATAAACAGCCTGATTAACTCAGTAAGATTATAATCAGTCCTCAAGCCTTTTGTTTGCAAAACAGTAAATCAAAGGAAAGTGAAAGGCAGAAATTAGATTTGTATGTTTCTATATGTCTGTGTATAAGTATACAAAGACACAACTCCACAACATAGGTAGAAGGGTGGAATAAGCGTCAGCAAGGAAAGCATGTTGGCTTTCCTTACATTATCAAATGTGCAGACAAACCTGTGAGTTATTCTCCGTATTTTGGATGCAGCCACTCAATGTGTGCTGTGCAGCTGTGACATAAAACTTCTTTCAAAGAGGGCTAACTCTAAAGAAAGATATTGCAAATATGTGACCTGTGCTCGGATTTTGTAAAATATTTTTCTAATTTCATTGCTCCGGGATAGAGTTTTATAACTTAAGCCAGAATCGTTGAAAAATGTTGCTGCTTTGCTACTGCAGGCAAAAATCTGTACAGAATAGGATTTATAATATATACAAACTCTCAGACAGTTCCTTTAAACTTACGGAAACTCCTATAATAGAGTTTTACTGAAGTCCAAAATAAGTCCTGGCCAAAGTTTTTGCTGAATATGTTGAATTCTAAAGCAGGCCTGGGTCTCAGCATGATTTTCCTACTGTCTCCTGAACAAAAACCACCTTATATTCTACCCAGGAGCATAACCCATAAAACATGCACAATAAGATGTATAGAAATCCATCTCTCCCAGCCTAATGAATTTAATCAAGATCAACAGTTGTGTGAGATCAGTTTTGGCAGAAACTTGTGCAGGTGCAGATTTCTATTGTTGTTCAGTCAAACCATCGAACAGGAGCTCTCTTGTGCTTGAATAACCTCTACCTTTCTTTCCGACGTTTTAATGAGTGAGCAGCATATGCTTTAGACAGAATACCGTGCATGATACAAAGCACACATACCATGATAGACTCTAAAGGATTCACAGGATGGGGTGTTTTTGAAACCTTTTGAAAGTCAATATACAAGCTCCTGTCCTACAGCTGTCTTAGCTGTAGATTCTGAATAAGAAGGATATTATCTGGGTAAAGAGGGTGTGAAGGCAAGAGAAAAACCACAGAAATGGGTGTTTGTCCGACAACATTCTTCCCAAACTGTGGGTATATCCATGTCATACTGCATCCAGTGTAGTTTGCACCAGCCAATGAAGACATTTGCAGCCAGGTATGTCCCATTTTCCTCTTCTCCTTGCCCTCCAGCACTGTCACTTTTTCCTATCAGCATTTTCTTGCCACTGTTATGATGTATTTGAGCCCATTTTTTGGCAGAAAGCAAGGCTTTGGCAAAAATACCACCATTTGTCCCCTGCTGCATCTTGCCCTTGCTGAGGCCTTTATACATTTCAGTGTCCTAAAGGTTTAGGGGAGCTCCTCCAAACGAAAATTCCTGTATTTCCTGCTTAATACCAAAAAGCACAACACAACTATTTTCTTCATGATAGCTTCCTTTTTGAGTGCTTTAGGTCCCTCAACATAATGGTGAAGAACTCCTCAGCTGAGAACGCCCTGAACTAAGGACCACTGCTGGCAGTCATATCCAGCTTGCAGCTGGGGACCAATCCAGAAGCCACCAAAGCAAGTAGAAAGATGGTTATTGACTCTGGTGAGGTCTGGATCAGATCCCTGTGGGAAAATATCTTTGCTGTGAACTGAACACAGGGAAATTCCATTTATAGAGGAGTCAAATGAAATGCTCAAATTGCTTCAATCCATGAACAAATTGCATTTCTACTTGTAATTAATTTTGTCTTATAGGCCCCAGTCCAGTCAGTCACTTAAGCACCTGCGTATCTTTTAGATGATGAATAAATCTCTCAGAGACTGCTACCAGGTTGCTTAATCTGGGCAGAAGTGCAAGTTTTCAGTGAAAAATAAGCAGGGTTTATTTATTTTACTCAGAGATATATGATATGTGCAAATTTGCAGCAGCATGCAATTAATAAAATGGTGACATTTTCAATCATGCATTTGCTGCCTGCATGTTTAGGAAATTAGCTAGCTTAGCTTATAATATGTAAACATATAACTTGGTTCTTTACCAGGAATGGCACAATTTAATCTCTTTTTAGCTAATATTCTCCATTCATTTGCATGTATTACACAGTTTTGCAAAAATTGTTGTTCAGACATGTTACATTTTATAGCATGTCTTGCTTAGTAGAATTGTAAGACAAAATTAAAATTTAATTTTATTTTCAGATGTTCACAGATGGAATCTTATATTTCCAAAATATCTAATGCAGCTTTCATCTACTTGAAAAAAACTGAGTTTATTTATTGAGTTCTACATTGCCTGTAATAATTGCATGTAATTTCAGCACCGTCTGATCACTGAAGTTTCAGATTTAGAGATGTATCTGTCCTTTTAGTTTATTTTTGGTCCCTAACTGCAAAAGTAAACTTCAAAACCATTGCTTTGGTTAGTCCAAGTATTTGAACTTCCCTGTGGTTGCTGCCATATAAAAACATAGATATGTATTTAAATACATGCTGCACTTTCCTTGCCCCAGACAGACATCTGGCCAGTTCCCATCTGCTGACTGTGACCTGGAGCATTTTTCTCTCTCTTATTAGTTTGGGCTTTTGCTGAGGTTCAGTAGCTCACACATGCTGATCCATCAGTTGTTTTTATTGGCAAACAGGTCCATTATTAACAATCAGGAACTACAGCATCTGCTAATTTAAATGGGAACCACATCCTGTTGTACATTAGGTGTTTAGCAGTGTGGGCATTTATCAAAACAATGATAACGTGAAATACACATGTATAATATTAAGGATATTTCAGACTATAAATAATGCATTTCATTTCTCTTCATCTTTAAACTAAAATATACATTTTACCACAGGGAAAATTTTGTCTGAATCTTTCTGGATAGTTTAACACTGGAAACCTTGGTCAACACAATACTTGTCTGTTAAAATCGTTTTCATGCCTTTTTATGCTGGGTGGGCTGACCCTACCAGCAAACACAAAAGATTATGGAGAGTTTGAAGACTGCAGAACTGGTGTAGCATATCTTAGTGGCATGCAGCCCATGTGGGCTTTTGCTCCAGAAGCTCAGAATTACAAAGTAATGAATTAACTTCATTCAGAAACAAATTTCCAATATTTTAATGGCAGCAGCAGCAACACAAATTGCCCCAAACTTTAATAAGTATCCCTAGTGGAAAGGAAAGATTTTAAAACCATTAACATTTAGACATGAACATTGCATTGCCAGATTCAGTTTTGCTAGATGACATGGGCATTTGTTACTGACAAATTGGTTTATGGCACACCACTTAAAAGATATCAAAAATCATAAACCAAAAACCAGGTTCAAGACTGGTGGGATTTTTTGCCAATCTGATGGTTTACTTACTTAATCCTAGCACAGCTGACATTCAAAGAAAACAGAAATTATCAACAAGACTTGGAAAAATTCAAGCTTAGAACCAAAATTTCTCTTGAACTGTGAAGAGCATGAGAAGCTGCAGGAAGGCAGGGCAGATGCAGATGCTGACAGTATCCCACAACTTTACAATGCAACCACCTGGGAGAAACAACACCTGTCTCTGATCCCAGGGAAGTGACTCTGGGTAGCTGCATTCCTTTTAGAAGCTCATGTCTCAGGTTGTGATGCACATGTATTGCATGCCAACTTCATCAAAACCTGTCTGCATTATCAAGAAAGAAGGAAAGAACTTTAATCACAAATAACTTAAGACCAAGTGGAGGCTGGATGAAAAGCTCATTGAAGTCAATGGAAGACTCCTGCTGGTTTCTCTCAGGGGTGGATTGGGTCCTAGGTTCAGACCTCTGAAACAAATGCAAAATTTGTTTAGTTTTGTGCTTTTGAACATTGCTTTACTTTCTAAACAGAGGTCACAGTTATGTGTCTGTTTCTGTGATCCTCTCCTCTTATGAAGTCATTCCAGCTCTTCTATCAGTAAACTTGTTGTAATATATTTCATGCTTAGTCTTCAAAGAAATGTTAACATTCACAGATAAAAGACTGTGTGCTTGTCCATGCCACAACTGTCACCAGAAACCCAGGAACGATGACATGAGCGGATGATAAATATCCTTACACAAAAAAACTATTTTTCACAGGAGCCATAAGAAAACCTTTGTTGCCTCCCTATCTGTGAGCTAAAGGATGTGTCCTCCCATGACGATGCCTTTGGGCTGGCTGACGCCAGGCAATGAAGCAAAGCCCCTGCCCACAGTCTGATCCTGCCATGGGTAGTGGGTGAGTCAAGCAGCATGCCAGTCATTGACTCCTCAGTGAAAGCACACCGTCCCCGACATCAAAAAGGCACCAGAAGCCTTCATACAGGTCTGCACTGTATAATGGGCAAATTTTTGTTGAGGGTTCAGAAGACAAATGAAGCTTTTATCTGCTTTTCAGCCCTCTGCAATAGGAGTTTATGTTAAAGCCACTTAACCGTCTAGAGTGCGGCCCTGTGGATTACCTGTTTGTGTGAATCAAGTACATTACCTGATCACGTGGGCGCTGTAGATAAGTTTTCTATAACTAGCTTTCCTTTGAAGGGATCTTCACCTACTTTGGGATTCTCATGAAGAAGTGCCCCAAATGAGTCAGGATTAAGAATAAGCAATAGTTCACTTTGGCTTGTGTTTCTTTGGCTTCATTTATTTTGCTTTACTTACTTACTTGGTCACTTATTTGTGTGTCATAACAGCGAGATGAGGAATAAACCTTCCAAAGTATGCAGCTCGTATAACCTTTACAACACCATGGGTTAAATATTATGTAAAGAAGGGAGTGACTGTCATAAAAGGAAATATCTCTTTCTGAACTGCAATTCAAAAGACTGTTGGTAATTTTATAAGAGTTCTGAATTTAAATTGCTAGAGTTAAAAATATTATTCTACCACACCTTTTTTTTTAAGCCACATTAAAAATAATTAGTTCTGCAGAACATTTTAAAATAACGACAAGGGATATATAAGTTATTTAAAAACACTTTGTATGATACACCCCTTTTCAGGAAATTGCACATGAAGGAGAGAAATTGGGAAATTTTGAACACATGAGTCTGTTTTGAGGGCCTGGTGAGTTCTTCCTGCAGGCTTTGAGCTTACCCCACACATGGTGCTGTCTTGGGGTGCCCTCAGAAACTGCTCTGCCATCCCCCAATTCTCCACCTTTAGCTGGGGACTTTATCCCCTTTTAGTTGCTAGAGGACACAACTACATGTGCTATCACCATTAAGAGTGGAGGCTGAGGGCACAAGGTCTCTCCACACCACCACCACCTCCACCAATGCATCACTCCAACAACTGAAGACTGGCTGCCCTCTCCCTAGTGATGCCCACCTGCCCATCTTTCTGGGATGGTAACTATGCTACAGTGTGTTGCAGCCACTATTTTTGCTTTTAAAATACCAGTTTTCTTTTCTTACCTGACTGTCCCAGTGTGGGTATGGGCACATAGCAGCCACTGGTTACCAGTAGGTGAGTCCATTTCACTCTCGCCAGGAACTTCAAGGGAAGACAAACACTCTCTTCTCCTAAGATGGTTCATTTGATAAGAGGCAATGTGACGGTGAGGAGTGGAACTGCTCACCCCAAAGTCCTCAAGACCTTTGAAAAACAAAGCATGAGAGAAGGAATTAGTAAGATCAAGCTACTTTTCTCATCACAAAAGCAATGGAAAGCAAAAGGAGAGGAACACTAGCAAAAGAGTTTGAAGGGAATATTTTTGGAGGAGGAAAGAGTTCATTTTTCTGACTAGCAGGTTTGCTTTCTTTAGTGATAAATTTAAGATTACTTTATAATGTTCCTTAGAACCTGAAAAATGTCTGCTGTCTGAAATGTGATTCCAGCACTGTGCCCACTGCCTTGTTCACACTGAGTGGATGCTTTGTGTACAAGAACCTGTCTTTCTTGGAAAGACATTGCAGTTTTTTCTTACTTGTCATGTTCTAATAAATTAAAAGACCATTTTGACTGCAAGTCAGTACTTCTGTATAGAAAATAACATAACTTATCACTCATCATTAGTAATAATACACTCCCTGAAGACATTCCTTTGTCAAGCCTGTTGGTGATCAGTTTATGCCCTAAAGGATTTACTTATGACTTGAGATAATGCAACTTCAGATATTTTTATTCATAAAAGTACAATCTACCTTTGAAAGAATCTGAACGACTCACTGTAGTTACATCTTGTGACAATGAGACACCTACTCTTCAGAACTAAGTAAAGCCAAACTCCAGATTGACAGGAAGGACTGTCTGTGACAGACAGGGCAGGACAGATGGAGAGAAGAAAGACTGAGGAAGCATGTTACACATCCCTTACTTGCTCTCCATAACATAAAACAGCACACAACTTCACAGCAGTGTTATATCCATATAGTTAAGTAGATTTTTGTACCTATGGTGAATAAAATAAAAGAGTCTCTGTCCTGTTTTCTGCACTTCCTTCTTTCTTGTTCTCAGACATTTTTTTAAAAAAGACCCACAAACCATATAATTGCTTTTTTTTTCATTGTTTATAAATGCTGCTTCTTCAATGTTATTTTTTTCCTGAGAATTATGTCTAGTCATTCAGTAGTATCTCATAAACTTAAATAAATAAATAAACAATAAATATTTTCCTAGGAGTCTCTGTGGTTGTGTTGTGTAATTAAATATAAAACATTTGGCAGGTTTAGCTAAACAATAACTGTGCTTCCAAATGCTGATGGTGTAAATAACACTGAAGGAAAAGACATCATGTTTGCCCATTTCACGAGGACAATGAGGGTCTTCTGGTGTTATTTTATGCTTGGATTTGGCCTTAATTCTCTCAATTTTGTATAAAGAGGATGAGCAAATCTGAAAAAATTTGAAAAGGCTGCAGTCTTGCCAATTAAATCCATAGAAAAGCTGAGCTGGTGACTTCAATTTAACCACACAGTTGGCACTGTGCTTGTATTTCAATACTTCAGTTGCCTTTGGCAATGAGATGAGAATAAAATGTATCTCTGAACTAAACAGACAGCATCTTATTCTCAGAATTTAACTACAGTTGTGTAAAATCTTTAGCATACACAAAACCAAAAAAGGATTTTGCAGAGCCACGTGTCCAGAGCTCTTTCTGAGTCACTTCTGATTTGCACTGAGATGCATATGTGCTAGTTACCTGAGACTGCAAAAGTAGATGCTGATTTTGGGCCCCATTTTGTAAAGATCAGACCCTTAGTGCCAAGTTAGTATAGAAAAAGTAAAAATCTACAGACAAAACAAAGATTAGAGCTTGAAATACACCACTTCTCCCTGCAGAAAGAATCTGCCGGAAAGCACAGTAAATTTAGTCACAGTACAATGCCTATTACTCTCAGCACATGATTAAAGCTGCTTTCCCTCGGACCACACACACATGTAGTCTGTTCCCCTCTTGGGAGAAATGTCTCCTTCTGCCCACGGCCCAGAAGAATTATAGTCACAGCCACTTTGAAGATTTACAGAACACACAAGGGGGCAACCTGAAACAACAATGGTATTCCCCTGAAATTCATCTCTTCTCAATGAAGCCATTTTCTTGGGAATATGCAAGATATGATTCCAGTTTTCTGAGACAATGCTCATACTTGCAAAGGCATTTCAGAAAGAACTTGAATTTCTCATTGCTCTAAGTCCCATAACTTTATAGCCTGGTGCAAGAATCCCGAGGAAAGGGTGTGGGAAGCTGTGGGATGATGGTTCCTCAGTGTTGTTTTCTGGCATCATGGATTTGGCTCTTTGATATGGCAGAAATCATCCACAGTGTCCCCATCCTGACTGCAGGCTTCCTGCCCCCATTCTCTTGGCTGAATAACTGCATCCATCAGGGAATTTGTTCTGTGCCTGATGTCTTTTTCCTGCAGAGATACCAGTAGGTTTTTAAGTGCTTTAGATCTGGCCTTCTACACAGAAAACTAATCACAGAATTTGGTGTGCCCTAACAGCTGGTTCTCTAGGTACTTGAATTTTGGGCTAGCTGACCCACCTAGGGGCCTGGGTTCACCCCATGTTCCACTTTAACATAGGTAGGAATTTGCCCTCTTCAGAGTGAGAAAGGAAAGTTTACTGTGTCAGAGTTGAGTTTCTGTTTGTAATTTTCTGCAGAAGCCCAAATCACCTGGGAGGAACTGTAGCATAAAATGGCAGTGGGAACTGCTCTGTTAGCAGACCTGGGCACACATGCCATGCAATGGGTCATAGGTCAGTGAGGATGAGACTTTGCCATGGAGAAAACTCAGCTTGTTAAATCCACATCCTACTCCTCCAGCTTCCGTAGTGACAGGGAAGGTTATAGAACAGATCATCTTGATTGACATCATGCAGAATGTACAGGACAAACAGGGGTCAGGATCAGTCAGTACAGGTTTAGAAAAGGCAGGTCCTGCTTGATAAAACCTGATCTCTTTTATGAACAGGACAAAGTCAGGATCAGTCAGTACAGGTTTAGAAAAGGCAGGTCCTGCTTGATAAAACCTGATCTCTTTTATGACCAGGTGTCCTGTCTAGTGGATGAGGGAAAGGCTGTGGACGTTGTCTACCCGGACTTTAGTAAAGCCTTCAATACAGTTTCTCACAGCATTCTCCTGGAGAAGCTGTCAGCCCATGGCTCTTCACTGGGTTCAAAACTGTCTGGACCCAGAGAGTGGTGGTGAATGGAGCTACATCCATAAAACCTGATCTCTTTTATGACCAGGTGTCCTGTCTAGTGGATGAGGGAAAGGCTGTGGACGTTGTCTACCCGGACTTTAGTAAAGCCTTCAATACAGTTTCTCACAGCATTCTCCTGGAGAAGCTGTCAGCCCATGGCTCTTCACTGGGTTCAAAACTGTCTGGACCCAGAGAGTGGTGGTGAATGGAGCTACATCCAGCTGGCAGTCATTAGTGGTGTTCCCCGGGACTCAGTTTTGGGGCCAGCCCTGTTTAATATCTTTATTGATGACCTGAAAGAGGGGATCAAATGCTCCCTCAATCAGTTTGCAGACAACACCAAGTTGAGCCAGAGTGTTGAGGGTGCAGAGGGGTCTGGACAGGTTGGATTGATAGGCCAAGGCCAGTTGTATGAGACACAACAAGGCCAGGTGCCGGGTCCTGCACTTGGGTCACAACGACCCCATGCAGTGCTACAGGCTAGGGGGAAAGAACCTGGGGGTGCTGCTCAACACCCAGCTGAAAATGAGCCAGCAGTGTGTCCAGATTGCCAAGAAGGCCAATGGCATCCTGGCTTCTATCAGCAATAGTGTGGGCAACAGGACCAGGGCAGTGAACATCCCCCTGTACTTGGCACTGGTGAGGCCACACCTCGAATCCTGTGTTGAGTTTTGGACCCCTCACTACAAGACATTGAGAAGCTGGAGTATGTCCAGAGAAGGACACTGAAGATGGGGAAAGGTACACAGAATAAGTCATATGAGGAGCAGCTGAGGGAGCTGGGGGTGTTCAGCCTGGAGAAAAGGAGGCTCAGGCATGACCTTATCATTCTCTACAACTACCTGAAAAGAGGTTGTAGCAAGATGGGAGTCGGCCTCTTCTCCCAGGCAGCTAGTGACAGGACAAGAGTACATAGCTTCAAGTTATGCCAGTGGAGGTTCAGGCTGGACATCAGGAAGTATTTTTTCACTGAAAGGTTGGTTAAGCATTGGAACAGGCTGCTCAGGGAGGTGGTGGAATCATAATCCCTGGAAGTGTTTGAGAAATGACTAGTTATGGCACTTAGTGTCTTAGTTGACAACGTAGTGATGGGTCAAAGGTGATCTTGGAGGCCTTTTCCAACCTTAATGATTCTACTAACTTAGTCTGCATACCTGCAAAAGCTGAATCATTGCATAGTATCATAATATAATAGTATGTTAAGGGGTTGGAATGGACCTTAGAGACCATCTAGTCCCAACCCTCCCTGCCCTGGACCGGGACACCTCCAGCTAGACCAGATTGCTCAAGGTTTTACCCAGCCTGGATTTGAGCACTGCCAGGGTTGGGACATCCACAACCTCCCTCCAGGTTGCACAAATTAAGAAAAAGCTGAGCAGCCCTTCTGAAAGCTCTTCCTACTGATGTTTTTAATGACGTACAAGGTTTTAGTAAGTTTAAATAAAGTTTCTTTAAAACAGGAAATGTTCCTATTTTATTTAAAATGGCTCATCAGACTTTGCAAATGGATAAAACCCCACCATTTGCAATTTAGTTCTGATGAAAAAAACTGACAGAAAGCACTTCGAGAGAAGTATTTGTTTTCCATTAAAAACTTCAATACTTAACTAAACCCCAAAAAGGAAAATGTCTGAAACTGAAAAAAATCTTTGTTTTGTTTAAAAAAAACATAAAATTTTGTTTTGGACATGATGCCAGTGTCCCATTAGAGATGTGGTTCAGTTGCCTCATGTCTCCACACAGCTTAAGGCATAGGCTCCTTACCAAAGGACCTCTTTCACAATGCAGCAAGGGTGATTTAGTAAGTTCCTTTCCCTCTCCTAGAGCCCTGTTTTGCAGGACACCCTGCTCACAGCTGATGGTGGATGTATGTGGCATTATAGTGACAATTCTTACAAGGTTCCATGGCAGTGTTTTGGTTTTAGTATTTGGCATGTTCACTGGAAAGTGTTCAGGCTTTGATTTTTGTGCCCAGAATGCCAAATGATTCCTGGGAGAAATAAAAGCAATCTCTGATTGGTTCTACTTGTAAGTCTGATGGGTGGACTTCCCCTTATTTCTCTGCGTTTGGCCTTTATATGTAATCCTTTCGGAATTTTGACAACTGATAGAAGTCAAGCTCTTGAATATTTCCCAGGCATCCCAGGGGATCAGGTGATGTGTATCAAACTCTTTTGGTCCCATTCTTGTGGGTGGTGTTTGGAGACCCCAAATACCATATCCAGCTGCCAAGTGGGGCATTGGCTGTTACAGTGAGGAGTGAACCACAAAATGATAAAAGTTTTAATCCTGCATCAGATTTGATCTTAGTTTTCTGTAGAAATCTTTTCACAGATCAAATATGGTATTTGTTTTAAAGTAAACCAGTTTTAATAAAGAAACTGGTGTAACAAATACATCATTAATAGGTTTATGATCTTTATGTTACATGTTGTCTTTATTAAAAATAAAATATAAATAATGTTAAAAGATTATGGTTTATTGCACTAAATTCACTCATTTTCAGAAGAACCTAGAAAATGGAATTTGGCTGTTTCTACAGTATTTTTTCAATTCTCATCAATTTATGATTGTACTTTTGGTATTTTAATTACATTTAGTTTCTGTCTAAATTACCAGTCCAGTAGTCAGACTGCGTAGTTGGTGGAATTATATTACCTGAGCTTTTAGTAGATGTTAGTGAGTTTGTAGGACTTGCACAGAAGACCATAGTGTAGATTAAATCTTTTCTTGTGTGGTGCATAGAAAACAGGTGTTACCAAGGGTTTCTCAGTGTTCCTGCAGCATCAGCCCACATCGCTGGGGTTATGTGGCCACCATGTGGTAATACAGGGGAAAGATAAACTGAATTTTAATTTTCTGTCTGATTTTCCTGCAAATGACTTGCAGAGGCATATGCATTCATTTTCTCAAGGACATTCCTTGAATTTCCGCTTTGTTTATAGAATTAAATCAGTAAAAAAAAATAGGTAATTTGCCTTCTAGCATCTGAGTCACAGTTCAGGAATGATCTGTGCAATGAAATTTCATCTGTTCATCTGGAAGGCAATACTTTATAGGGAAAAAATAATACTCTGTAACTCCACAAAACACTGATTATTGAATAGAAAAACACAGTACCTTTGCATCAATTCATAGGCAGAAAATTGTGACATTGAAAAAATATGGAAAACATGCATTTGAATTTGACTTACAATATAGTTTAATGGAGAACTGTTAGACATCTCTCAGCTGTCACAAATGGGCCCTGAAGAAGCAGTTTGTTCATCTCCGGAAAACAATTTCTTTGTTCATCTTGTTTGATGTTTGATTGAAAAGTCCAGCTTCTAAATTCCTTTGGATGAACACAATGCTGTTAAGGATGTAAATGGTGATTCATTTTTTTCTCCACTACAAATGGTAACTAATAGTCATTTCTGGCAACATAGTCACCTTTACAGTTCAACAAAGGGATATCTGGGAAAGAAAGTAGATGAGAGTCCTGTAAGGGTCTGAGAGTTGAAAGGTGAAGGCAGACGTTGGCCCTGCAGTGACTGTACATGACATGGTTCTCCAAGCACTAGTACCACCAAACACATAGGCAATCAAATAAGTCTGGCCACAGCAGGAGGGTATTTCTCTGAATATCTGTTCAGAAATGAAACCACATAGACAAATGGAATTTTGGAATGATTTTCTTACTACTCAAGATGTACACTTCTCCAATGATATTGCATTGCCTCCATAAAAAGCTTTAAGTTTAGATATAATTTTAAAAAATCATATAAAAATTTAACCCAGAACTGAATTATTCCATCTATATCTAGAAATACTGAAGTGTCTCTTTGTTCTCTAAGTACAGATGTGCTTTGTTGCACCAGCAAATTTCCTCTGCACTTTCAGCGTACTCTGAAACAAGGCTTGTTGTCTTTTTCCTTGGTTCTGAGAAAGTGAAGAACACATGAGCAAATTTCCATTGCCCTGAGTCTCCTGTGTTCAGGGACACAGGTCCTTGAAACAGTTAATGAAAGGCCAAGGAAGAAATGTTTGTATGAACTCCCAGTTAAATATTGTTGGATATCACTGCAAGACAAATTTTATTTCATGTTAATGCTCAACCAACATTAACTTGTACAGCAAATATTGACCCAAACTATAGCATTCTGGTGAAGGAATTATCAGTTGCAGTTTTGTGATATGTTCCCCACCTAAACACTTCCTCTGTAATTTTTCTGCTATGCTCCCAGAATATATTTTGGGATAGAATAGTGTAAGGCTTTTCTTTTTTCTCTAGGAAATTTTACTAAATCCAGACACTTACTGCGCATAAACTACACAGGTTGCCTTGGATGACTAGAACATCCAAATTAAGGAGTTTAGGATACTAGGGCTAGAAAGAGCTGCTCCCAGGCAAATTCATAATTTTGCCTCACAAGTCCTGTCTGAGTGTAAGCAAGTCCTTTGTCCAGTGAAGATGACAGGAATGTACTTAATGCAATTTCCAGGGAAATATATAAAAGTATTTGAAGAACTGAATAAAATTAAGTTTCTGCTTATGCATTTTGCTGACTCAGGCTCTTTGTACCTAAATTTCAGCACTGACAAAGGGTATAATAAATCTTCATGCTTATTCTTCTTTTCTCTGCTTAGTATTTACAGGAAAGACCTTTCTTTTTATTTAGGAGTTGAATAGTAATGACCTGTTGAGAGATGTCATTCACAGCCTGTAGGCACTAATGCTATGAAACACTCTAAAATAAATTCCAAGGACCACTATATGAAGATATCAATCTGATTTAACATTTACTTATTTGCATATTTATCCCATCTATTTATCTCTGTGTAATATTTCCTTCTGATAAAGGAAAGGTTGTGCCTTTCAATCAGACCCTGAGAGATATGCTTGCCAATAAATGAGTCAGAGTAAACAGCGTTTACATCACCTTTGACTAACAGACTAACACCTTTCTGCATTTTGTTAAAACTTTTTATGACTAGATGATGCATTGCCTGTAAAGCCTTCTCATAGGCTCAGAGTGGATGCCAGTTTTGTATTAATTTACCTAACAGTAGAACAGAAAATAGAAACTACAAACAAAGGAGTATTTATGACTCAGACTGACTTTGTACCAAGCATCTTTCAAGTGCAGTTATCAGATCTTTGATGTCCTACCTCATAAAGAATGCCTTTTGAAAGCCCCTCCAGATATAGGCCTAAACTTCAACTTATCTTCAATATATCTTCCACCGTTCACCTCTCCATTTCCATGCATGAAACTCTTTTGCAGCTCTCATTGCCACCTGCAGTCCAGAAGATACAATAGTTCTGCAGAGTATACAATTTTTGGCAGCTTATATTCCTGGTTTTTACATTCTTGCACTGAGAAGACTTCACACAACCACAGAATCTGTTTTGCCTTGCAGATCACCCTGCGCGCTGCTTCCACCAGAGGGCACTATCGCACCACTCGCCATCCCCATCCTCTCCCACGCAGCTTTGACCATTGCTTGCAAAATGTGCAGTTTTGCTTGCTCCTGTCTAGTTCTTTATAGATAGATATTTTTGCAGGATGCTTCAGTTACAGACAGCCTGTTGTCCACCAGGACCCCGAGGTCCTTCTTCTTCCCATAGGTCAAATAACCCCCACAAAAGAGCTGAGGTCACTGTGCAGTAACATCCCACCAAAAGGTTCTGCTGTGACAACAGCTCCAGCAGATGTGACAAGGACATGCTGAGCTCATGCTGCAGCCAGAAGCCCAGAAGCAAATGCCAGAGCAGGGTTTCATGTTTCACAGGTATTTTCTTCAGTGCAGGAGATTTGACAGTCTGTAAAACCATTTTGAGTCCTCTGGTTCAGACATCACCCTCCCCAGCTTTCTCCTCCCTGTCCAGCTACTTGCCACCCCAACCTGAAAGCTGGGATCCACTGTTCAGTCCAGCATTCTTCCTCCATGTTCAATCAGGTGCTGCAAAAGAGGTCATACATGTTGCTAAAAGAACATGAGGGAGAAGATGAAGGGCAGAATGGCTGACACTTTCACAGAAGACTTTGGATCTAAGAGTCCATGAGAAAAGCCGATTCCTTCCACTTTTAAACAATGAGTACTACACAGAAACCTTACTCTGAAGTTCAGGTTTCCTAACCCTGAAAAAAACCAACCAAAACGTTGGTATAAACATCTTCTTGTTCCAACTGCAAAAACTGTAGTTTATAGTTTCATATCTCTTAGGCAAGTCTACTTTAGCCATTACGAGTACCTTTCCTGTGTTTCAATGATGACGAGGAGTGTGTGTGTTTATGCTCCCAGACTGGGTACCTTTTCTGTGTTTCAATGACTACGATGAGTGTGTGTGTTTATGCTCCCAGACTGATTATTCTGTTTTGACTGATGCTGTCCTTATCTCATTCATGACTCCTATCAGGACAAGTTTAATGCTCAGGATAGGGGTTAGTGGTCCAGAACTCCTCTTATTCAGGCCTCAGATAATTTTACAAGCTTAAGTTAACACATTGAAAGTAAACCATTCCTGCCTTTGGAGATTTCAAGCCATAGTTGTAGTTACTGGTAACACAAATAAAACTCTTCCCTGAGCACTGGGTAAGAGACACCTGCAGATTTTGTAGCAGATAAAAGTTGCTTCTTCAGCGACTATTAAAGTGCCTGAATAGGACTAAAAGCAACTGCTGCATATATTTTATTTATTTTCTTCATAACTCATCTGGAGACACCTGCAGATTTTGTAGCAAATAAAAGTTGCTTCTTCAGCAACTATTAAAGTGCCTGAATAAGACTAAAAGCAACTGCTGCATATTTTTTATTTATTTTCTTCATAACTCATCTCAGTGGAAGTGCATGGGGTAGCTGACTATATGGAAAATGCTTTCAGAGTCCATCTGTATCCAGAACAGCTTGCTCTCATGTGACTTAATTTTTAGGATTTGACAATTATAGGAGCATGAACTTCCACTAGCAGTTCTGAAGATGTGAGGTAAACGTGTATTTTTTTCATTTACTCGGTGTTTTAGCTTTACATAACAAAAAGTATTGACAACATTTCATCTGCTTAGATCGGCTTGACTAGAAAAGCAATGAAGCTTTATTGACAACAGAAAAATCTTGGCAAAATGAACGAAACTAGATTAATCTGCAACACTACATCAGGTCATTATCCCAGTAACTTTTTCCATGTTTAGATTTCTTTCAAAATTCATGCCTGCCTTGCTACGAGGTGAAACAACATGGGGTCATGGATGTTTTGCAAGCCTGTAAAAATCAGTAAATTTTTTCTTTAAAGTAGGAAAAGTGATTTGAGGGGAATATAACTCTAAAGATTTTGTTTTGTTTGAACTTAAATAGTATAAAAAGAATTGAAAAACAAATTGAAAACCAGAAGGTGAAGATGAATCCAATGAATCCCTATCCGTTCAGAATAACAAGTCAGACTGAACATCCTTTCATGTGTGCTTAAAACCAGAGTTTAAAAACTGTCTGTGAAAAACGTACATATAAGGGGAAGAAGAAAGATTACTACAATTTTAAAACCAGAGTTAAAAAACTGTCTATGAAAAACATACATGTAAGGGGAAGAAGAAAGATTACTACAATAGTCTTCTAAAATATGTTTAGGGAATTTTGCCTTTAATTTCTTTCTCAGATATTTCTAGCCTAGGAAAACATTGGGTGCAAGTGGAGAGGAGGAAGAAACACAAATATTGTAGCTGAACAACACTTATTCCATTTCTGTTTTTTCCCTATAACACATATGAATTGTGCCAGTATTTTAACTCAGATTACCAACATGCAGCTTTGGAACATATTATTTTGTTTTTTCAAGTCCTGTTTTGTGACAGATGTGTCAAATGTCATAAGAAAGAAATCTGTATTCCAACCTTTAAACAGACATCATCTCTGCTTTGCCCCCATGCTGTCCACTGAGACTGTGTTCCCATCTGTGACAATGACATTAAAAGCATTCCGAGATTCAAAAAATGTATGAGAATTTTCAGATGGAGTAGTTGCTAATGAAGAATTCCTGGGAGCTAGCAGCTTTGCTGAATAAATGCCTGTTTATTGTCCTTGTAAGCTGAGTGCTGTTAAGGTACAAGGAAAATTTGTTATGTAAAGAGAAATGCAGAATTCACAGACTGATAGAATATCTGGCGATGGGACACAGCTCTGAAGATTGTCCAGTCCAATCCCATAGAATATCTGGTGATGGGACTCAGCTCTGAAGATTGTCCAGTCCAATCCCCTGCTCAAAGCAGGGTCACCTAGAGCAGGTTGTTCAGGGCCATATGCAGTCAGATTTTGAATAGTTTTGAGAATGAAAACTCCATAACCTCTCTAGACGGACCGTTCTAGTGTTTGACTCCTGTCACAGTAGAAAACCCTTTTCTTACATTCGGATAAAATTTCACGTGTTTTACTTTGCTGTTCTAGTGTTTGACCCCTCTCACAATAGAAAACCCTTTTCTTACATTTGGATAAAATTTCACGTGTTTTACTTTGCACCCATTGCCTCTCACTCTGTCAGCAGGTGCTTACTGAGAAGAGTTTAAGTCTCTGTTCTTTAACTTTCCTCTCTCATTAGTTATTTTTATACCTTGATGGGATGCCCCTGAACCTTGTATTCTCTAGGCTGAATGGTCTCAGCTTTCTCAGCCTGTCTTCATATGTCAGTTGTCCCAATCTTTTAATCTTCCCTATGGCCCTTTGCTAGACTTGTTGCAAGAAGTTCATGTCTGTGTTGTACCTAGGAGCCCAGATCTGGACTCAGGACTCTAGATTTGTCTCACCAGTGCTGAGTAGAGAGAAATGGCCTCCTAATGCAGACAAGGAGGCTGTTGGACTTCTTTGCTGCAAGGATATATTGATAGATCTTGTTCAGCTGGTAGTTCCCCAAGATCCCCAGGGCCTTCTCTGCAAAGCTGTTTTCCAGCCTGTCAGTCCCCAGCCAGTGCTGGTGCATGGCACTATTATTCTCCACATGCAGAACTTGGCATTTCTCTTTGTTTAGCAAGATGAGGTTATCATTGACCCTTTTACCCTACCAGTTGAGGTCCCCATAAAAGCTTCGCTCATGTTATTTCACCCACTAATCCTGACCCATAAAGTCTCAGCTGACTCATGACTCATCCTGCAGCCAAGCTGCATGTGTTCTTTCATAAAATCTGACTCTCCACTTTGCCTTCATGGTCTGCGCTCTTAAGGAGCCTATATCCATCCATTCATTGCTGCACTTGAGCTTGTGTGGGTTATCCCACCTCGTTGCTGTGATCCCAATGAAATCATCACTGTGCAACTGCACACACACATCTAATTACTCCTGTTCGTCTCTTGTGCTGCATGTTAGCCTACAGGAACTTCAGAGTTTGACCCACTCTCGTTGATTGCATAGAAAATGTGTGAGAGCTGCTTTCATCATGCTGTTCTTTCAACATTTCATATTTTTATATGCATATCCTTAAGATGGTCCCCCTTCAACCTGAACAGCTGATCACCAGGACTTAGCACTCAGCTTGTCCCATGCACCACTTGTTCACTTGATTGCTGGTCTCCAAGCAATCCCCCAGTTTAAAGCTCTTCTCATGAAGTTGACCAGCCTGTTGCTAAAGATGCTTTTGCCCCCCTTTGTCAGGTGGGTCCAGTCTATTCCAACCATTCCTTTGTCCTCAAAGAGCCTCCCATGGGTCATAAAAATTAATTTCTGTTGCTGACACCAGCTGTTGTTGACCCCAGTTGTTGACCTGCAGGATCTGCCCTCTCTTTGTAGTATACTTTGTTGGATGTTTTCTTCCTCTCCTCATGCAGACTCTTTCCATATTCCTTTCACAGGCAGGAGTGTTTTGTCTCTTGTCCTATTTGTTATGAGCATTCACAGATGACAACAAATCTGCACTAACTTATTGGCAGCCAGGAAGGCATTTTATGTGAATCTTTCTTTAACTTGTTCATTTTTGTTTCAATTGGTAGCTCTGATAAAGTAGCCTGTTATGCTTGATACAACCAGGATTGAATGACAGGAAATTTCCTTTTTTTGTCTCCAGGAATACATGGGGGACCACATTTTCCCTCTCTCTTCAAGTATATACCCTCCTCCAAACTGAAATCCTTTTATCATTTGCATCCCGCACCCTTCCAGAATCCTTCATTACCCCTGGTGTCTAGGTTCCTACTAGTCTATACAACACAGTAAAGGAATGTAACCTCTATCTAACTCATACATGTACTGAAATATAGGAGACTTGTATCAAGTGACTCAAGAGGTTTCTCCTTCTACCCAAGAAAACTACAAAGCCTCTTTTTATCTGAAGATAGCATAAAAGAAACTTTTGAAAATTTTGTATATCTTAGTTTCTTGAAACCTAGTAGTTTCTCTTCCTATTCCATTTTTCTCTCAAAGGCAAAATCCAGTTTTCCATAGAAATACCTAATACTGAGTTGAACAGTATATAGTGCTGTCTTGAGCATGCTTCCACAAACCTGAGCTGTTGCACACATAAAACTGTGACATAACTTGTGTTCTCTTTCTTCCTCTCCATCCTTTTGAACTCAGAGAAATCTTTGACTATTATGCCGCTGACTTATTGGACAAGAAAGCTTGTTACTGTTTCAATCTATCCCTATGAAGTAAATAGTATAAAAAGTGATAAACTTGGTTTAAAATCAATTAAGAAATTTCTATGCCTCAGAAGACAGATAAATTCATAAAACCATTTTCATTTAATTTCCACCATTATTTCTTCCCTGTAAGTACAAGTGCAAAAACGTTCTGCCATAAATAAAGAGAAAAGGGAGGAAAATTTATCATGTGGTCTTTATGGCCTCCTCAGGCATCTCTTCTCCTCATCTGAGGATACAAAGACAAACACTGGAGAAACTGTTTTTCCTGATAAGAATACTTTTTTTTTTTATGTCAAACAAGAATTCACCGTACAGCATGAAGCTTTTCAAAGTACGAGATCTCTATGGTGATTGTATAAATTGTTGAAATGTAACAAGAACACTGCATGGCAGTCAGCAAGCAGCAATTAAAGCTGACATACTGATTACAGGCAGATAAGTTTTCCTGTATGCCAGATGTGTTCTTTGGTTAGTCATGCAGTACCAAGGAGAAAAATAGAAAACCTATGGCTTCACTTCATAAATGAACTAATTAAAAATTAATTTTTAATAATTAAATATAATTAATTTCAAATTGTAGAAGGAATGTTTAATGGGCTTCACTCGTCAATATTTTCTTGTTTGTGTTGATGTAAGTCAGTTTGAACTTCAGGAGCTTTTACAGGACAGTGGCTATTTAAATGTGTGATGAATAACAGATGACTCAGAAGACTTAGGCTCTAACCCTCCCTAGGACTGCATATGCTCCCTAATCTCTTTTATTAACAGACAGTGAGGAAAAATGAGGGAAGAACCCAATAGATCTTATTCCACTAACTCAGTACTGGAAATTTTCTCAACTCAGATCTGGGAATGAAGATGATCTGAAAAAAATGTGTCGTCTTGTTTTTTTTCTGGTTCGTCTTTCATTTTTCCATTCATGTGTCCTACTAGGTGTCCTGAGGCACAAGTGCAGAGGGATCAAGGGCTGAGTATATATACCAGTGGTGAGATTAAGATGCAAATAAAATCAGATGTTGGTGGCCAAAGCTATCATTTTCTTTATTGATGTAAAAAGAGAGAAGTGAAAAGGAGGAAGGAAGAAAAGTGAGAATAGTGTAAAGAATTGTACAGGAGTTGAATAGTCACCACCATGGATCCAGTGGTGTCCTATTGGTCTGTGTCCTTTCCAGTGGCAGGGGGGAAGCTCTGAAGGAGCACATTAAATGGCCACTTATATACTGTCCCGGAGCGGGATATTTTACAGTGGGTGTGTGGCAGTCCTTCCCAGGGTGGGAAACCATAACACCGACATATTCTCCACGCAGGCACCAGCACCACACAATGGTTGTGTGCAGTCCTGTCTAGTTCTACATGTGGCCATGACTGTTGCAGCGGTCATCCAGGATTGGGTCTCTCCTCAGGTGCTGTTGCTGCTCACAGTGGTGCCTGGTGCCTGTCTAGTATGTGGCCATGACTGTTGCAGCGGTCATCCAGGATTGGGTCTCTCCTCAGGTGCTGTTGCTGCTCACAGTGGTGCCTGGTGCACTGAGCATTTTGGCTGTGGCTTGCTGCTGTCACTATGATGTTTGCCAAGTCCTTGCAACCACAGGCTTCTGCCACAGAACAGGCTGTCAAAGCTGTTACTCTGGCTAAGTAGTTTGTGAGACCATGCTCACAGCATGGTACAACCCTGTTATTGGGTCTCTCCTCAGGTGCTGTTGCTGCTCACAGTGGTGCCTGGTGCACTGAGCATTTTGGCTGTGGCTTGCTGCTGTCACTATGATGTTTGCCAAGTCCTTGCAACCACAGGCTTCTGCCACAGAACAGGCTGTCAAAGCTGTTACTCTGGCTAAGTAGTTTGTGAGACCATGCTCACAGCATGGTACAACCCTGTTTAATTTGATCAAGCTAGTATAAAGAAAATAAAAAAGCACCAAGACCATAATGTACATTGGGCTTCTCAGTTTGATAATTCTCACTGGTTTAAATATTTAGTATTTGAAATAAAGAGAAGAAGAAATTACATTCCCATTCTTGACCTCTATTTTTTTCTATTTTTTTTGAAATCAGCAGCAAGTTGACAGAGTGAGATACCTCTAACAAGCTCAGCAAGTATCACACACTATTGGAGTCCACAAATAGGCTGATACAGAGATGGCAAGAAACTTTATACTGAACAATTATGAAATAAAGTGCCAGTAAAATAAATTCTTCTGAAGCTTCTTTAGTCATAGCTTTCTTTGTATTCTGAACATTCATGTCTATATACCATGTACATATAAACTGCTGGTTATAGGCACTTGAGGTAAGCCTTTCTGCTTCCCTGTCCTGACTAGACCCTGTCACTTGCATTTTTAATAAGATCAAACTGATTTATTTGTACCCTCATAACTGCACTTGTGCAAGCACATGTGACTGCTAAATAGCTTCCCATACTCTGGTGAGCAGCGGTTAAGTGGTGACAGAAAACTTAAAGAATTGAACTGGCAGATACATATGGATGGGCCAGTTCCATGACACCAAGGCAATTAATCAGAGGAGAAAGGCAGACAGCACAGCCCATCCTCTTGTGGCACACCTCTTCTCTTTCCTTTAAATGCATCAATATATATGTGTAGCTAGGTATGTCTTTTTCTTACCTTTGCTTCTCAATTATATTTTTGTCACTGTTTGTTATACACTGACTTAAACTGGGAAACTCATTGTGAAAGCTTTTTCTGCCAATAATGTCCTGCTTTTCTGAGAAAGGTAAAATGAAATAGAATGACCTGTTTTCTTAAAAATCAGAAGTGGGGGGATATATATGTAGGCAGCAGACTCTTTAAGCTGGCATGTAGCCAGATAAAAATGGCAAAACTCACAACTTGCAGGTTGTGTGAAGGGGTTTTAGACCTTTGTCTGTCAGGAATCTTATCCCAAGTTTCATGCTGGGAGCCTTTAGCACCTAGCACCCCAGTCAGTACACAGCATCATCGTGCTCAAAACGTTCCTCAGTGCAGAACCAGGAAAAAATCCTTGTCCTTAAAGACAAAATGTAACAATAAATGTGTCAAAATGAAAATATTTTGTGTTGGGGGCTTTGCCTTCCACCACACCTATCAGTTTTATTTCTTTTGCTCTCCTTGTGAGGTTAGAGGTGGGTGCTGTAAAGCTCTTGCAGACTCAATTAATCTCACAGAACTGATAGGTTTGGGTTTTCTGAGGCAGCAGGGGGCTCTGCCTTAAGACTTCCCTCAGCTTAGAGGCATCTCTACCAGGGTAAAATTATGGATATAAAAAAGCGACTGTTCTTCATGGCCACCCCTCAGCTTTGCTGGCCCTCCAGCCACACTTCTGGAAGCTGGTGCAAGGTAAGGCAGGGCTGGGCTATGCCATGCTGGGCTTACATCTGTAGTCTAACATTTAAAGGTAGCCCTTATGACTTTTTAATACACCCTGGCAGCTACCAGTTGGAGATCAAGGACGTGCAATCAGCTCCCTGCTGGCTGCTCTTCCCTGTTCATTTCACCTCAGTACTCCAGTGGAGAGTCAGTCTTTATTTTCAAAGATTAATCTAGAAAGATCACTTTTGGAATTTTAATAATTAAATACTGCATTTAAAAAATGGCTTAAAGAAAGTGGTTTCTTATGTCACGCTGTACTTTTAGTTTCACAGAAGAAGGAAAGTGAACAATGATAACTGCACTTTCATTGTTTTGAAGAGTGACTAGGGCTTTAACATCGACTTTACAGGTTGTATCATATCCCTGAGAAGAACTTTGGCTTCTGGTGTTTGTTTCTGGTGTGAGCGCTAGTGATATCTGTGCTTTAACTGCAGGTGGTGCTGGAGGATACACACTGCTTCCAGCCAGCCATGAATCAGTGAAACTGCAGGTGAGGCAACCCAGAGAGGAGACTCCCTCTATTTCATAGGTATTAAAATTTGGGCAGAAGAAAAAGCTCAAGAATGCTGTGTCCCCACTCTCCTTGCTCCTAACTGTGAGATGATTAATGCAGAAAATAATTATTTCAATTGCATTTTGAATTTAATTTTTGAAGCCTGGGTGAACTCAAGGAAATAGGTTGCGATGGTTTTGTTTATTACAAGGCAAATCACTTTCACATACTGATAAAATAAAGCTGTAACTTTTGGCATTGTTGTAGTATGGCAAATCAAGTTACAAGCCAAGCTACACCCTTAATTCATTTTTCATGTCACCATACAACTATTTGAAACATTACATGATGTGGGAGTGAGCCAAAGGAAAACAATTTATAGAAACACAATGTTGTGATGATGTGAGAGTAGATGGGGAAAAGTACATTATTGGGTTCAAAAACTTGTAATCCTATAATGTACTTCGAACAACATTATGAAGAAAAGAATGCATAAACAAGTATAAAGCCAGGTTAAAGTCTTGTTCAACATACGATTTGATACAGCTACATCTGTGAGAACTATAGCTAAAAGAAAGTATGGAGTAAGTAGTTCACAGAAATTATTAGTATACTTGGGTTTCAATTAATCCATACTCTTGTGAAACATCTAGGATTCCCATGAGGTAAAACAGTGGTGAGAAAATTGCCATTCATATTCAGGTTCAGGAGTACCATGTCAAATTTATAAAGGGAATAGGCTACCCTGTCCCATCCCCCCACCACACCCCAAAACAACCAACCAAAACCAAGTCCCAAACAAACAAAACCCAGGGTTTTTTTAATGAAAAGATGTAGCATTGTGTAGAAAGTGATCAGTATTGTTAAGTTGTGAAATATTAAGTGCTTTATTAGCAGCAGAATATTGAGGTGACAGATTCCCAAGTAAAGAAAGCAGCTGTAGTCTGATACAGCTTTGGAACACTCCCTGTCTCAATGACAGTCACAGGGGAATGGTACCATTCATTGTTGCTGGAGTTTTGAAAGCAATATTCAATTGTACTGAAAACAATTTCCAATTGTTTTCGAAACTCCAGTAATTACTAACCTGAGGATGGAAATTTTATGGATTACTAAAGCCAGACATCTTGCAGTCCTAAAAAGAGCGGTCCTAAATGAGGCCCTTAGAGCCCTCCAGGAGTGCAGAGGACTGCACCAGCATCTCCCTCCGAGAGGGATGCCTCTCAGCTCACAAACTCTCTAGTTTGCAACCCTCAGAGGACTACGACTGAAACTACGGGACCTAGGCTGATACTCCCAACTCCTGAGACTCAACCCTCACCAGCTGAGAAATTCCAAGGCATTCAACATGAGTATTTCACTGACACTGAAGGGGAAATTTTAACAAGTACCTTTGTACATACTTCTTTTTGTCTATGTGTGTTTATATGTATGTGCATGTGAATGGATTCAAACACACTCTAGCAAGTGCAATGAGTGTTACTATCAAATCGATAATTCAGTCTCTTATAATTGTAGTAAATCCTATTGAACCACTTTGTAAATTAGTCAATGATTAAGTGCTGCTAAACCCTCCTGTAACCTTACCTCTGCAAATAATTCTAAATTGATTCAAATTTGATTTTTCTTTGTATGTTATATCCATGTAGTAAGTAGTAGATTGAAGCTTGACATTGAACTTTGTTGCGTTTTTGCAAATTTATATTGAACCTGCTTTTACGGATACCTTTGCTGATGAGTTCTTTGAGTGACCTAACCCACTCATTCGTGACCAAGTGGTGTAGTCAGCCTAAAACAGGATTAACCATAGCCCTTCTTAAGTTTGTTTTCCCAGAGGTGCTACCATCACTGATGGGCTCAGCCTTGGCCAGTGGTGGGTCTGTCTGCCTTGGAGTCAGCTGGCATTGGTTCTAAGCCACTTCACTACCAAAACCTTACCATGCTAGGTCTGCAAGCAGTCTGCAAAGATTCCTAATATACTGCCATGGGCCAGCCAATAAAATCTGACCTTGCTG
>NW_008682082.1:56717-92722 GCF_000695815.1 Acanthisitta chloris
TGAGCCAGGCTTTTGCCTGTGTTAAAGACTGACAAAGAAATATTTGCACTTGTCAAGGTCCTGTCCCAAATCCACTCTGCACCTGGACCAGCACCTCACTTGTGAGATTACAAAGGCTGAGGTCTTTTCAGACTCACAAATGACAACCTCCTTCTGCTCAAAAATACTTTTAATTTTGGTCCTGGTGGTGTTGGTGTTTTTTTTGCTCCAGACATAATACTTGAACATGAAGAAGGTAATCCACAGCCCTCCAGGCATGGTATTTCTGCAATGTAAGAACAAGAGTGTATGAGATGTGTCTGAATGTTGGGTCTGAGGATGCTTCTTAAACTGCGAGGGCTTCTTGGGGCAGTGTCTAAGAACACTTACAGGTAAGTGTTTTTTATTATAGTTCTCAGGCTTTTGTGATATGCACCAGAGACAAATGTACATTGATTATAAAGAAGTTCAATTTAAATGTAAAATGATTTTTAAAAAAAAAGCGGTGCAGATTTTCAACTTACAGCAAAAGAACAGGATCTTTTTCAAATTTTGTTTGCAACTGGATTTGATAGAAATCTCCCTGTCTTGAAAATTTTTTAAACTTCTTCAACCACATTTTACATTATAAAACTGAAGCCACTTAAAGCATGGGTCGCTTCTTAATGCTCTGGCTTGTCTGGATAGTCAAGAATTGATCACCATGGAAGTAAAAAGGGAGTTAAAATACTGGGATGTGAGACACGTTTAGTTACTATACACCCTGACTCTGCTACTAACACAAATAGGGAAATAATTTCTGAGGTAATGCTACCACTTGAACTGCAATTCACTATTCACAGAATGTGGCAGCAGATAGAAGTTTCAGTTCTGCACTGTGAATCATTGGACACCTGTGGATTTGCAGGGCCATCACACTGCTGCTATCCATGGACACAATTCAGCCTTCCCTCTGGATAAACACCCTGGCATTACACTGTTGTAATTGGTTGGTCCCTGTTGTGCTTCAGCTTGAACTCTGAATTTAATTTTGTGGCTTTCTCAGTCACTTGATGTTATTTGCCCATCATTTTTTTGTTTCTTAATTGACTTCACCTTGAATGGCAAAATTTAGAAGAAAATGAGGAAGATGGGTCTGTGCTATTACCATACCACTATATCAGAAGCCCTTTCAGGCATATTTTCACATCAGTAGAGCTGCTGAGATCTGGTGGTATCGCAAAGCACAAAATGCATGAAACTGTACTGTGATATTATGAATCTGCATCTTATTTAATTAAAATCTTCAAATTGTAATATGGACATTTTCCAGACATGACAAGAGAACCACAATAGAAATTAATTTACAAAACTTTTGCAGGTGTGGATCCTCAGCAAAACTGAGAACACAGGAAAAGGGAAGGGTGTTTACCTCCATTTACACTCTAGTTATTTCTAGAAAGAGGACTGGTTTTCTTTGGACTTTCTGGCTTGTGAGAAGTCATTTGACATTTTCAGGCATCTCTTATTTTCTATTTGACATTTTCAGGCATCTCTTATTTTTTTGTGATGGGCAATCACAGATGAGACTGAATACTTACTGCTAACCTGAAAATGTAATATTGTACTGACAAAATATGCACTGTTTTCCTGAGTAAGTGTCCTTGACTATAAATTAATAAACCTGTGTTCTTTCTCATTCACTTATTTCCAAAGTCCAGAAGAAGTTACTCAATCTTTACACAAAATACCTTTGCATTTAACAGTTTCCAGTGCAAATACCAAAAAAGGATCAGAGCCTTCAAAGCATGATGGATGCAGGCACCTTGTAAAAATTAGGATTATTTAGTCTAGAGAAGAAAAGACTTAGAGGAGACTCGATAACCATTGTTAAGTATGCAAACACTTACTGAAAAGAGGAATGTAATAACCTGTTCTTTATGCCAGCTGAAGCATAGAACAAGGAGCAATGGGCTTAAACTTTGATAAGAGTGTTTCGGGCAATGAAGGAGATAAAATGTCTAGAGAGAAAGGCTTATGAAAACAGCTGTGGAAACTGGGGTTGTTTAGCCTGGAGAAAAGGAGACTCAGGGGTGACCTTATCACCCTCTACAACTACCTGAAAGGAGGTTGTAGTCAGGTGGGGGTTGGTCTCTTCTCCCAGGCAACCAGCAGTAGGACAGGAGAGCACAGACTCAAGCTCTGCCAGGGGAGGTTTAGGTGGAATATTAAGAAGAAATTGTTTACAGAAAAAGTAATTACGCATTGGAATGGGCTGCCCAGGGAGGTGGTGGATTCACCATCCCTGGAGGTTTTCAAGATGAGACTGGATGTGGCACTTAGTGCCATGGTCTAGTAACGACGGTAGGGTTGGACCCAATGATCTTTGAGGTCTCTTCCAACCAGGTTGATTCAATGACTTCCCATCCTATCACTACATGCCCTTGTGAAAGAAATGTCCCTCTTCGGCTTTCTTGTAGGCCCTCCCTTTAGGTAATAGAAGGATGCAATAGAGTCTCCCTGGAGCCTTCTCTTCTCTGGGCTGAACAATCCCAACTCTCTCAGCCTGTCTTCTTGTGCATGTTGCATAGACCTAGTGTACTGACACTCAGCAGTGTCACTCTGCAAACCAGTCTGAAAATTACCTTTTCCTCAGGTTTTAGAGAATGATTACAGAAGGTAAGGAAGAAGTTCCTGTGGAAGGGCAATAGAGAAACTGATTTTACAACCAGCAGTACTTTCTTTATGTTGACTTCATAGACTTTTGAGTAAATCTTTGGTAAACTGAAGTAGATGACTTGCTTTCTATCAGCATGTTCCCTAATACTGTTAAAGCACACAGTGCCTGATGTAAATTTGCAACTTTCTTATTGTTTTATTTGCCGCATACCCCACAGTTTGTGTTATAGACTATTAATATAATTCTTGACAGTGTTTCTGGCTATAAGCAGGTCTGAGCAGTTTATGCTACAGTAAATTAGTTCCTTGGTCTGCCTGAGCTCCCCATCAGCCACCAGAGCAGGGAGAGCACGGAGGAGGGCTGAGGATACCTTGACTACTCTCCTGCAGGACAGCAAGTTCTACATTTTCCCTCCCAGATTGCAGCACGGAGTATTGAGCATGGTATTACAGATGCTGTTTAAACTACAGTGAGGATTGTTCCTATGCAGAGCCTCAAGAGCTCTTTGCACCTTTTGAGAAATCCCCAATTCAAAAAGGGTTGATCTGAGGTTCCTGAGCAGGAAATAATTTTGAAATTAAATACAGGTACCAAAGAAATTGGAATCAAAGGCCTTCTGCTTCTTTATCTGGCTGACAAGAGAATTCAAGGGGTTGAAAAAGAAAGAAAATGGTACTGGTCTTTCAAAGGGATTTTTCTCCTGGTTTTAGGCATTTTTGCTTTTTTTCTACTCTTTGTTTACTTGTTGTGGGTTTTTCCTCTGAAGTGTTCACTGTGCAGATTCATATAAAGAGTCAAAGGAAAAGAGACATTGAATCATCCGATCCATCCCCTTCAGAGGGCAAACCTGGCAGTATACCAGCTGGAGACAGTGCCTATAGCTCAGTGAAAGGCAAAGCAGCAGAGTATCAACCTCCAGGCTGTCTTTGCTCCTGGAGTCGGAGGGCGGGCAGCTGTTACATGAGCAGGAAAGGGTAGCCTGCTCCTCCTCCAGGCCTCTGTTTCATCTGGAAGTGGGAATCCTCAAGCTGAAGGACTTCTGAAGAGGCTGTCACAGAGTGTTAGGTAAATGCGAAGTTTTCCTCGTGCATGTCTGCAGCCAGTAGTGTCACACACACAAATGTCATGTCAACAGAGCTTGTCCACTGAGTCTGTAATTCCAGACACATCTTCAAGCAAACCTCCTTTTTAATACTTTTCAGTTACACATCTGCATCTGAATTTTCTGGTGCAGAGACCTCCTAACACCCCCTTTTTTAACTCTTTCGACCTCATCCAGATCCTGTGGAGATGACAGAAGAGAGACCATGTGAGCTTTTCTGTAAGGATGGGGGAATGGAGAAAGGAAGAAAAAATAGGATTTACATAAAGCAATCACTTACTTTAAGTCAACTTATAAGAACTATGATCAATTTCATCTCCTACAGCAGTTATCTTTTTATATCAATGGGTTCATGTCTGGCAAGAAAAGCATCTGGTCATTAAATAGTTGCAGGCTGACGCCTCTAGATCTAAAAATCATTAATCTCCAGCTTAAAGGTGACAAATTTACCCTTAGGTGAGGCAGGGCTGCATTTGTCAAGCTGTCGAATACCTGTCTTGCAGTGTGCAGCCAGCTCACTCAGTATAAGGCTACTCCTGTTCAATTTGCTCCAGGTTTCTGCTTTCAGCTTTCTCTGTTCCTGTGCTTTTAGCCTTAGGCAGCAGGCAAGATTTAGATGCAATGCAGTGGGTGATGTTTAAGACATGGACCATCATCCCAACCCAAAATGTACATAGCAGGTGTGTGAATAATCAGAAGACACTGCAGGGGATTAGGGCTACAGGAGCTGTAGGAATTTTTTGGTCTTGTCACTCGATCAGCTCACACTGCCTGTGTGCCCTTTGGCCAGGTTCTGCCTCTCTTATCCATTTTAAATAGTCTGTTGCCCTGCAGTTGTGATTACTGAATATGACTGCAGGGAAACTGAGGTGCTGCCACTGAAAGGCAAGATGCAAAGCTGCATAAATCAAAGGGGTGTCCTTGTTTTCCAGTGACCTTGTAGATAGCTTTCCCCCTTTGTAGTTGGTTGATATCGCGGGGTGGGAGGGACACACACATCAAAAGCAAAACAAAACAAAAAAACCCCACCAAAATACCTCAATGCATGTTTAAAGTGAAACTTAGTGTGGTTTTGTGGGTTCTTTTTCTTCTAACCACAGATCAGAATTACAAAGGGTTATTTTGGGCCAAGTAAAGCTTAGGAGCTTTATTTGTCTCTCCCCAACAAAGTCAATAGGATCTGTGCTTTGCTGTGATCAAGCCTATTTACTTGACAGTTTAGAATAAACCTAAAATCAATATCTTTATTGTGTCATGTGGAAATGAATATATGTGCTAGATAAAGCCTTGCAGTTACAATAACGTGAGAGACATAAATGTAGTGCTCTGAACTTTGGGGGAATTGGTTTTAGGAATAATATATTTTATATGGCAGAGGCACTACTGATAACAGAGAGACTAAACTAATGGACCATGCACTAAGAAGTCAAAATGGTACCTTCTCTAAATCATGAAAAAGTGAGTATCATGATTCTTCCAGATGCAGTTTTAATGAGACAAGCATAGTGTTTGAGTAGCAGAGGTTGCTATCTGATCACATAATTATCTGCCTCCCCACAGTGATCACCTAATATTCCTGAAACCACACCATGATTGTATCTGATCGTGTATTCATTCAGACTGTGATAAGACTATTCCATGATTACAGCATATTTTAGCCTCATTTTGAACAACTTCTTTCTAATTCTAGCACTGCTTCTAAGAATCCAGTAACATTTTGTCAGTGGTACATTTTCCCAAGGCTGAGAGCTACCCAAGGGTAATGAAACTTAAAGGTCAAATTTCTGTCTCAATGTGACTTCAAATTTCAGCTGTAACCAATTAACATTTAGTTTTTCTGGCTGATTCCAAGTCTTACAAACCACTGCTACCCTAACCAGAACTATTTAGCCGAACAACAAAAATGGAATAATTTTCAAAAGGTATGCAAGCTGTGTGAGACTTTTTATTTAATCACCATGGGAGATTTTTTTGAACACCTGTCTGTCAGATTCAGCATTCATCAGGAGAGAAAAGTATAGCATCAAGCGCTCTGTGTGTGGCTGCACTCTGCAGTTCGATGCTCTCTCTGGAGCAGAAATAAGCCAATTCCTGGCTCACAGATCAGTGTGTGGTTACTTGTGGGCACCCGCTCAAGCTGTGTTTGCTCTGTAGCAAGGCACTGATTATAAAACAAACCCTAATTCATGGATTTCATCTCATGTACCATTATGACCTTGATAAACAGACAAGGGGAAAATCCCTATATGTCCTTTCTTCTCCAAGAGCTCCAGAGAAGATAGAATCAGGGGTATGCTCAGTTCCCTTCTGGCAGAGAGGAAGGAAAATAAATGAGCAGGTCTGAATTATAGTTGTTTAGCCCATGTTCAGGCCTGACCACAGTAGTTAACTTGTTGTATGCTGCCACATTTTCATGGCATCTCTGCCAAAAGGAAGCTATATCATAAAGTAGGAGAAAGTTTGTAATGAAAACAGTGTATGGATCAGTATAAACATGGTCAAACTTTAGAATGCAAATACTAGAGAAAGAGGAGCAGAAGGCTTTGTGTGTTATGAGTTTCAGGCAAAGGTGTGGGAAGCAAGAAAGCTGCTTAAGAGCCTCCTGTTAGCTAACAGCCAAGTTAGCTTCCCAGGCTGCACACACCTACTTAGAGCTGAAGCGACAAAAACTGCTAGGACAGCTAATGGCACAAGCAGGGAGTAGGGGGAGTCCTGCAGCAGTCCTCACCTGGCAGGGTGAGGACTGCTACAAGGCACAGCCAGAAAGGTGAAGAGTAAATAAAGGAAAAAGAACAAACCAGGTGACCAAGCTGAATTAGGCCTTGCTATGCTATGAGCTGTGAAAGTCTTCACCAGCCAGAGAAGGCTATTGTGGAACAGGGAAACTTCTCCCTGAAGAAGCCTGTGAATCACTATTTGCATAGATAAACTGAGTTGCTAGCTGGGACCAACCCACCACAGAAAACTGACACAGTTAACTTCGACTGGCAGTGTAACTACTAGATGGCTGAAGTCTAGGGGACTTGCACCCAAAACATGCTGTACGAAAGCTCCACCATAACTCAATAGCAGCTGCTGCCAAATTCTTTTGCCCACAAAGAAATTATAGGGCCCAGTATGATGGCAAAGTCTATTAGGTAACTATGCAAATCATAAGCAGTTTAGAAGCTTAGATGTGATGAAAATTAACCAGTGGCAACTTTCATTATCACATTCTGTTAGTGATGCAAAAGAAGTAGCTAATTACATTGCGAGTATCTTCAAAATAAAAGTAGGTGACCTGAAAATGGAAATTATAACCTTGCAAACCATGATGGTACAATTAAAGGAAAGACTGGCTCAGCTAGACTATTGATCATTAGTAGCTGAAAGTGGAAACATTGTTTTGACTGTAAGATGGACTTTCAGCTACCAAAAAAAAATAATCCAATTAGGTCAAATTCTCGAGACGAAGATCAGGATGGCAGGGACATGTTGATGTTCTAGACCTGCACAAAGCCTTTTAACAGGCTTTTTCATTATTTAAAGAATCATTGTATAATATTTGCCGTTTTCCACCTTTTACAAATAGATTTTCATTTTTCAAGGGGAGAGGCGGAGGGTTAATGAAGTGTTGTAATGATGGATATATCATGTATAACTGTTCATTAGATGCTTTGGACTTCTTCTTCTGTTAAAAATAAGTGTATCATATATGAATGATTCTACAGTGTATCAAGCATGTGTGTACTGCTTTGAGTGTAACTCAGTTCTCCCAAATTAACAAGCAAAAAATCCCTCAAACCAAAGAGCAACAAAAACATGCAGCCACTAAAGCCCAAGAATAAAGGAAATAGAGGCAAAAATACCTTATGCTTAGGATACATAGCAATTTTAGTAAATTTTAAGAGCAATTATAGATAAGTATAATAAATATACAAATGACAAACAATATTATTTAAAGCTACAGAACTAAAGCAGTATTTCCCTAAAGTATGAAATATTTTGGGGAATTTTAGCAGATAGATAGTCCTTGAGGTCAGGCTTTTGCTTGGCAATACTCCTTTGCTATCTCTAGGCCAGCCTCATCTGCCAAAAATAGGACTGCCTAATCTGAGGTCCCAGACCAGACTGGCTCTTCGGAGGCCAGGACAACTTTGAGAGATCCTAAACTACATGCTATCCACTGAACTTCAGTTAGTCAGCAATTGCTCAAAGAGCAAGGCAGACAGAATGTTGTAACAGTAAATTAAGTTGTCTATCACTGGAAAGTGAGTATTTCTCTGTAAATACTCTCTAGAGTTAATCTGTTCACTAGGCAGTACAATATAGGGAAACTGTGATGTCTTATCTGGATCTTCAACAAGATCTGAACCTAGGATATTCTACATCACAGCCCTGATCTCCAATACTATACCTGAAAGTACACACATTAGCTCATAGGAATAGCTTCTTTTGGTGAAAAAGTTACTACAAGTGGACTAGCCCTAATCTTTCCATTGAATTGCTGTATTCATATCAGCCACAGTTTATGGGTAACAGTCTGCATAACAAAATACAGAGATTTAGATCTTAAGAACAGAGAACATAATTATTAACTCTTGGCATATACAGTTTAAAACTCTTGGTGCCCTCTGCATTTTGAAAGCATTTAGAGGGCAAAAAGGAATTTCTTTATAAAAAATATTTGAAAAAAATATCTTGTAGCAAGACGCTGGAAGGTCAAATATAGTTTTTTTCACTTGATTTGTCTGAGTCATTTATTTTGTCATATCCAGTGGGAAAGGCACTGAATTAGGCATGCTTTTTATTTTCCTTTGAAGCCATTTTCATTCTATATAATTTCTTCCATCTCCCATTTAAGATTCAAAAGATCCCCTCGATACTGACAAGGATTAAAAAAATATAATGTCCCTGGAGACAATTTTTATTCAAGTGGTTGCAAAACTACTTCCTCTCCATGGATTTCAAAAACACTGTTTTCAATACAACTAATCTACAGTATCTGACCTGAACAGCCCAAGCAATATCAGGGAAAACTTCATTCTTTTCTTATCAACCTTCAAGAGGTTTTGGAACTGACAGCAAGTATGCAACTATGTTCCCTCTATCTCTCTCAGAGATTTCAGGAAACAAATCTGTTCAGTTTGTATTCATACATAAATACAAATCTGATCCCAAACCAACCAGAATGTGAATTAGCAGAATGACCTGAGTACAGTTACTAAGAAAGGCACACTGGGAAAACAGAATGTATTCTGGAAAGTATCTGCTCTTTTATGCCTGCTTTCTAAAACTCATCTTTGAAACTTTATCAAAATATCATTAAATGTCACACTCCTAAAGGCAGCATATACGATGGAGAAAGTTAGGTGTAGATATAAAAAACCCAAATATTATTCTCTAGAAGACCATGTGTATAGCTTGTATTTGGTTACAGAAAGTTATACCTGTACTTTCTTCTTACTGCCAGTAGAAATTAGCCCCTTATTCAGGCTACACATTGAAGTATTTCCATGGAAGTGTACCTACTCAGCATGGATGAGGTAGGCTTTTGTCATCCTCCAAAAGGAATCCAAGGAGGATATGTTGGGAGAGGCCTATAACTAACAGAGGTCTGTTGCAAATGCATTGTGCTTAAGCACTGCTGAATCTTAACGGGTAGGTCCATGTTATGTCCTGATGCAGTGGCATATAGGTCTCTGCCATTTTCAGTAGAGCACCCAAACCTTTTGAGTCTGCTTATTCCAAGCAAGGCACCACAACGAAACAGGAGTTTAGGACACCTGCCATGTACAGACTGGATCAGCACCCATTCCAGCACTTTACATGACTGACCTTTGCTTGTCTCCTTGTGCAGGAGGGCATAAAGACATTCTTGGGACACATCTGCATCCCCCAGTCTGTGGGAGTCTCATGAACACGCAGGAGGTTATATTGTTTGGAGATCTTCTTCCGTTAAACTTTTGAGAATGACTGTAGTCCAGGTTCTTTCAAATGCAGCTGTACATTTTTGCTTAAGGATGCAGGTGCACCTTGAAGAGGACAACAGAGCAGTGTGTCTATCAGAAATTCTAGGGACTGACTGCAAGTCTTTTACTTTACACGTAGATACCTGAAGAGGATCCATTACTGCCAGGACATGGCAGGAACCCACACTGAGGGCCAGAAATATATGAAGTTGGAATGGAGCTGGAAGTCATGCTACAGAGGTGTGGAAGTGAGTAGGTGCAGTGGGACAGGAGCTGAGCCAGTATCCTCTTCAAGGGTTGAGCACTGCAGTGGGGCCATGAGCAGCACCTGTGAACCTGCACCCCACAGCTGGGAGCTGAGGATGCCTCTCTGGGTCAAATAAACATACTTTGGGAGAGTGGGCACAGCCAGTGCTGTGATGGAAGCTGCTCATTTCTCCTCTCATCAGTGAACAAGTGACAACAAAAGTGCCTTACATAACTAAGATAATAATCTTGCAGTCACTTTTCCTAACAGATAATCCTTCTTAAACCTCTTATTGCTCTTGTCTGTTTCTTCCAGACTCTTCAGTTTGTTATCATTCATTACGTAAGATGCCCAAACCAGGCAGGCAACTCATCACCTGCATCCTCACCACAACCAAATAGAGCAGAATAATTATCTCCAATGTCTTGCATATGACACTGCAATTAATACTTCACAGAATTTGATTTTCTTTTCTGGCAAGTGCATCTTATCATTGACTCCTATTGAGTCTGACTCATCATTTAGTCGTGTTCAATTACCTTTTCCAATCAGAGTGATTTCAAGCAACCTATTCAAAAGATGGGAGGAGCTTCTTCTAGAAAAAAACTATTCTAAAAATAAATTTTAAAAAAGAAAAAAAAAAAAACAGGAAATTAACCAGTCAATTATTTCACAGTATTTTATTACTTTGCCATGCTATTACTGAAGAAAAAAATTAACATTTGTCCACTGAGTCTGGAGAAATGAATTTTATGAAGGACTTTTAATCTGTAAACCACCCAGTCTTGGGATCAAATAATTACTTCTGAAAGGTCTGCAAAATGTAGCTAATCAAAGAAAGCTTGTTGTCAGTAAGGCTAGCTTCACTTCATGGATGTGTATCTTCTCATGCAACATATATTTGTTGAGCAAATTAAAAAGGCTGAAATTGTTGTTTGCAGTAAATAGATGAGTATGCTTGCTAGGTGATTCACATGTTCTAGAAAATCACTGTTGCTCAAATCTTCATGTTTTCCTTTTAAGACAATTAAATGCACATGGAAAAATTTTCAAAGGCAACTACCAAGTCTGCTGAACTTCAGTGAAAAGTGTCTTCTTATATGTAATATACATATTCTTAAGAAGAGTAAGAGCATATTTATCAGCTTGCATTCATGAAAGTGGAGTTTTATAGATACAGGAAGCATGGGTAGAGGTTGGGAAAGAGAGCCCAAATTGTTCAAAGTCTGCTCTAGACAAGTCGCTATCTATGGTAAATGTTCCTTTTATCTTCTTTACCACAGTCACACTTCACGTTTGCAGTAGCATTTATTGAAGATAGATGAAGAAAAGCATATAGTCAGAATGGTTTGGGTTGGAAGGGACCTAAAAGAACATCTAGTTCCAACCCCCTGCAGTGAGCAGGGACACCTCACCTATCACTAGGCTGTTCAACCTGGCCTTGAGCACTTCTAGGGATGGAGCAACCACAGCTTATCTGAGCAACCTGTTCCAGTGACTTACTACCCTCTGAACAAAAAATTTCTTCCTAGCATCTTACCTGAATCTCTTAAGTTTTAAGCCGTTTCCAATTGTCCTGTCACTGTCTCTCTGTGTAAAAATTTGCTCTCCCAAGTACAGGCTAGGCTGTTCAACCTGGCCTTGAGCACTTCTAGGGATGGAGCAACCACAGCTTATCTGAGCAACCTGTTCCAGTGACTTACTACCCTCTGAACAAAAAATTTCTTCCTAGCATCTTACCTGAATCTCTTAAGTTTTAAGCCGTTTCCAATTGTCCTGTCACTGTCTCTCTGTGTAAAAATTTGCTCTCCCAAGTACAGGAAGGCTGCAATAACATTTCTCCAGAGCCTTCTCTTCTTCAGGCCAACCATCCCCAGCTCTCTCAACCTGTCTTTGTAGGAGAGGGGCTCCAGCATTCTGATCACCTCCGTGGAGTTGACGGAGAAGATTGTCTATACAAATGAATAAATAACAACCCTGAAATTGTAGAGGCTAAAATGCAGAAAAAGTGTCAGGAAAATCAATATTTAATTAACACCTCTACAATACATATAGTGTAAGAGAAGCTTCTGACACATATTAGCTACCAATGCAACTTTAGCTATTGGGCTAGCATAAATGCTTCATCTAAGGTACCTAGGCTAAATAAGAAGTCAGTTGTGTGAAAACAAAGATGAAAATAATATTAAAGTGGGGAGAAATCTCATGTTTCCAGCTCTAGAAAGTAAGCCAGGTGAATTACTTTTGAGAGAGACTGAGGAGAGTATAAAGGAGAGAAAACCTGCAGGCAAAATCTGGGTTTTCTCCTGTGCAAATTATACCTTCAAATTCTAAGTTTTCTGCTAGCATATTTATTTACAAAGTAGAACTGAAAGGGCAGCAAGAAATAGATATTTAATGAAAAAATGCTGTTTTGTCTGTGAAGATTTGCTGCAAGTTGATTCTATGTTATTGACTTGTGCTGTTTTGTGAGATGGTTGCATTAGGCTTTGTCATTTAAGGACTAGAAATCACTAGGTGTGAATTTCTTAATTCTCAGTATTGCTATTATTTCATTATTGAAAAATTTTTGTTAAATAACCGCAGTGGAATGTGGCAAATTGAAAGGAAAGCATGCATTTTTACATGATATACTACTACAGCTAATTGATATAAACAATACACTCCCAAACTAACTGAAGTTAATGGAAACATTGCTAGTTATTTCACTGGTCAGTGGAAAAGTCACACCAAAAGTAGGTAGCAAAAAATAAAACGTATATGGTTATTTTCCTGCGATTACATATGAGAATTTGGGATGCTGTCGGATGTAAAGATTTGGTGAAGCAGTGCTTAAAAGCCTGCCTGCACTTCCCAAAATCCAAAGGAAACTAGTTTTTTTTTTCTTCGTGAAAGTACATGTTTGTACATTGCGTTTGCATGCTACTCTCAATCTTAAGAGCAGAACATAAGTTTTATTTCAAGTTTGGCTTTGAATTAAGGCTGAATATAGACACACTCCTTCCTTCCTAGGTGTTACTGGGGTTGCTACTCTTGCAGTAATAATCTTGCATCTGCCTTCATTTTGCAAGCTCAGTTTTCCACCCAGCTCTCAAAGATGCATATGCTTTTTTACTCACTCTAAGCAGGATCATTCCTCCAGAATTTTCTCAGTCACTTCTCACAAAAAAAAACTGTAAGAGGAAGATATGCAAACCAGGCACATACAAAGTAAGGTAGTTTAAAAATAGAACTAGAGGGAAAAAATCTTTTTGAAATTAGAACCTTATTTTGAATTTTTTGCTACCAGAAGGCTTACATGATCCAGCTGGTCTTGACATATTGTGGAGCAGTCCTTTACTCTTGAAGGTTCATTTCAGTGCTAGGGTAATGAGACAACATTAACCTTCCAGAGTTACAATTCCTTTAAGGCAATAAACACTTTTTTTCCCCCTGTAGAAGAGTCTCACTTTTCCCTTTTCACATTGTTGTTTTAAACCAACCACTTCTGGGATGTTGCCATGGCCTGCTGCTCTTTCTGCAGTCTCTTGTTTGCTGCTGACAGTGACTTTTATGCATCCTAGATGATTTTTGGCTGGGTCCTTTTCTGATCTTTGTTATTTTATTAGTTAATAGTTTCTTTCCTTTTAATCCAAAATCCATGTGCTACTGTTTCCTCTGCAATAAGTGATTACCATACTGAAGTCATGTAGGTCCCGGTCCATGCTTAAGTTTGGCTTTTTTTCCTCAATGAGAATAAACAAAATTTGGAATGTTTGCTCCTTTAATTGGAGTTCACCTCACTGATGATGTTATCTCCTTCCAAACATGAGTCCAAAGAAATTACATAAAAAATGTCGAGCCTACCAACCTGAGAAACATGCATTGAGTCATGTAGCCATCAGTACAGATATTCAGATAATTCACCCCCAAACATCCTCAGCTGCTGCTGTTGACTTCTGCTGCACTTTTTAATTGCGGTTAGACCTGGCATCTAAGAGCTTCCAGAAGAGCGAGAAAAATATATTTGTGTCATCATCTGTGCTTACAGCAAAATATAAACCTAAAAGACCATGTGATTTAGATCACTATTTGTAATCAAGCAGGTAATTCAGAGTAATTTATTATATTAATTCAACTCCTGCAGCACATTCTAAAGCAGAAGCTGACTACAACATCCTTCAGTTGTTCACATTTTTCAAATATAATACATATAATTACACAAATGCATTACAGCAGCAGAGCTTATTTCAAGATCAGATCAGACTGGTCACACAAAAGCACTCTTGTTCTCCTAGAGCATGAATGCTACAGGAGTTCCAGCACAAATTTTTAAAGCTAAAGAAAAAAAAGAAAACATGTGAGTGTTCTCAGGTTTAATCATGTCTTTCAAACCTATTATTCCATAAGAAATTTGTGTCTGAAATAGTCTGTCACACCATAGTTTCTGAAACTGACAGGGTGTTCTTGCAGTGAAATCGATGTTACATTTTGAACAAGTCACTTTTTACAGTAATCTCCAGTCCCTAGTATGCAGCCCTGATGCTGATGATGTTTAGAACATTTTTTCCCTGCATGCAGATGCAAAGCAACAAGAACTTATTTAATACTTATTTTCCTGCCTTGCATGCATTGCCAACACACTGGTAATACACACCCCTAAAGAAGGTCACTTCTGCAACTGGACCTGGGAAGCATAAAAAGCATCAATTAGTAGCATCCCATTTGCCCAAACTTTTGAAAGAATATAAGATTTTTAGTGACTTGCCTTAAACTGTGCTCATTACAAATTATTAGTATTATTTTAATTACATGAATGGCCTTTGCTTAAAAAATTTCTACTACTTTTTAATAGCAAAGCTACAGGAAGATGCCAGTGTTGATTGATCGGAAGTGTTTATAGTAGAGTCCAGCAGGATCTGTTATTGCACTAGCCACAGAACACAGCAGGCAATTCATTCAAGCAGTAAATACAAATCCAAAACCCTGCTGGGGAAATGAGCCTTTACCTGGAGCAGCTCAAATTGTCAATCCTCAGTAGCGCCCTGTTAGTTTTTATCATCTCTTAAGTTGTCTTACCAGCAAAGTTTTCAGTCCGCTGAAAAAGTATCAGCATTTTTTAAAATACCTATAAGGTATGTTTCATATTGCTTTAAATCTTTTATGCAAAAAGGTGCTTCAGCATTTAGAAGTTTGAGCCCAGACCTAAAGAACTCCGATTACAATTGAAGAATCCTACAGACAATTCAGATTACACTCATTTAAGCTGTTGACTGAATTTATGTCCCCTGGTATTACATTATGTTTCATTGCATTGCTTGCTTATAAACATAGTAAGTCCCCAGTGACTGGAAAAGAAGTCCTCAGTGGTAGAACATGCGAAGCGTCACACCAGTTTTTAAAAAGGAAGATTCTGGGAAGTACCAACCAGTCAAGCCTCACCTCCATGCCCAGTAAGATCAAGGAACAGATCCTCCTGGAAGATACATGGAAAGATATTGAAGACAGAGGGGTAAGTAGACAGTGAACATGGCTTTATGAAGGGCAAATTTTTCCTAGTCAACTGCATCAGTGGAAAAGGAAAGAGCTATGGATGTTATCTACCTGGACTTCTGTAAGGCCTTTAATATAGTCCCCCACAACTTTCTTGCCACTAAATTGGAGAGATAAGGGTCTGGTAGATGGACTGTTAGATAAATAAAAAATTGTCTGGAAAGACACATCCAAAGGTGTACAGTCAGTGGCTCAATGTCCAAGTGGAAACCAGTAACAAGTGGTGTTCTTCAACAGTCTCTAATGGATCAATATGAAAGTGTCCTGTTTTGATCTCACTGGAATATGACACATATTAACAAGCTTGAAATAAATGTTTCAGCGTCCATAGACAAAACACTTATTTTTTAATCAAAGCATGTTTTTAGACATTGAAAGATATTTTCAGTGTAAAATTCTCATATCCTGGCTGAAAGCAAGAGCTTGGATAGACACATAAGTTAAGAGAAAATAATAATTTTTAAACAACGTTGGTATTGTACCACTTCCTTAGGTTTCCCTGGGAACATGAAGACAAAGCTCCTCTGTATATATTCCTGGAAGATATGTGCCTGTTGTCCACCCAAGTCCCTGTACTTTGCAGGGGAGTGATGCAAAGTTCCCTGATTTACAGGACAAGAACTTGTGCTGACAATAAGCTTGATTGTATCAAGGGTACCTCATTTTACAGCTTCATCTTGGAAACAGTTTAAGAAAAATATGAGACTGGTGGGCTAGAGCAAGGGCCAGTGGAGGAAAGCATGAAGCCTGCCAGCAAGGCTTCCTCTATCAAAGCTTTTTACCTGCAGACTAAAAAAGCAATCTGATTATTTCACTGCTGAAGGCAGAAGAGGTAGTTGGTTCACTTCATGCCTGAAGGACTCCACAGATCCAGCCCCTTATTCCAAAAGGTTGTATCTCTGCCAGTACCACTAAGTGAGAAAGGATGCTAACAGCCAAAGGTTTGAGACAGAGACTTGATGGTGATATCTTCCCCTGCAAATACTTAGTTGAATGGCCATATGGCCCTTGAACGGCCATGGAGCCTGCAAAACCTGTGTCCAACTACATATTGCCTTAAATGGGCTGTAAAACTAACATCACCTGTCACTTTACAGTCTTCAGACTACTTTCTATGGGTTCGTAGTGTTTGTGTGTCTCTTGCCACAGTTCTGCTGTGTTCTGCAGGATAGGCTTCAACAGGTAGGAGTGGGAGAGCATGTTCAGCTCTAACTTGGGTAAATTCTCTTAAGGTGTCCATGGGGTACCTGCCAACCTGTTCCCTGCCCCTGACAGCCCTCCAGCAGTTTAGCCACACTTGCTGGCCTCCTGCCCTCACATTGTCTCATGCAAGCCAGGCACTCCTGTAGATGGATGGGTTGCTTCTACAGCTGTCTGAGTTAAATATTCACAGCTTGAGCAAGTGGCATTCAGTGTCTCTTCTCAGCACAAACTGAAGTGCATGACAAGTGTTATCAGTCTTGGTGAACCGAGTCCTGCTCTATGCCCACAGTGTCACCAACTGTTCATTTTCAGATCAGAAGACTTTTCCACCTGGAAGGTAAGGAAGCATCTGTTGGTTTCCCTCCAGCCCTGGACCAAGACAAGATGGTTGATTGGATGAATCATGTCTAACTCTTGTATAACATGTTTCTGGCCTCAGCCCTCCTCTGAGCAATTCCTTCAGCCTCTGGTCGCTGATGCAGAAAGCCCAGTCAAGTTCAACCAGGCCTTGCTTAAGCCTGTTCTTAGGTCTTTCTACTTCTATCAGGCTCCTCCATACTTCATACCAGGTTGTGACTACATCTTTCCTCTTCCTTACTTCTCCCTGCTCATCTTGTGGGGTTCAGAAACACTGATTAGTGTCTTTTTGAACATCTTCAGCATCATTCCACTAGTCTTTTGTCTCTAAGTTTCTTGAGTGCTAAATAACTCTCACAATTTCCTGATTTTTAGTCTGTTCTTTAAATCTTTTTCTTTTTTCATTGGTTCCTTTTTAGAACCATTTTGATTCATCATTATATGCTATGTGCTAAATCCCCTCCTCAGCTTCCAAAATCAAGGAGAACCTTATGTTTCAAGAAATGATCTCTATGTGAAAATCAGCAATGACAATATCTAGCTTAGAGAAAAATCTCTAACTGGTCTGTACAGGACAAATCTTGCCATTAGAAACCTTCCTAACTTTTGATGATCAGAGGTCTAGACAGTGCTTCAGACAATTATTTCCCCTACCTGGTTGTATTTCATACCACTGACAGTCACATTTTCCATAAATTTGTCAGCTCTCTTTGTGAATATATTGAAATTTTGGACTGGCCACTGTTCTTTGACAATAATCTCCATAATTTAGCAATATGTACTATGAAAACACTTTGTGTTTGGCCTTGTAATATCACTGCTTGTCACTGAGTTCCTCAGCTGGAATGAATAAACATTACCTATTCACCTTTTCCATAACATATTTTGCTGACTTCCAAGCTGAACTGGACTCACAGTTCTCCTGTAGAAACCATTCCATGTGTTTTCATTGTATTGGGCCAAATCCAACACCTGTTTTACCACTTACAAACCTTAGGACCCATGAAATTTGAATAAATGCAGCATATATGATGCAGGAGAAGAAAGAACCTATCTCCAATGGGGACCAGAAATTTCATGAATCTTCACTTTTCAGAATCCTTGTCCAGGTCTCCTTCACTCTTCCTTATGCTTTAACAGTTCCTACCCCCTGTCATCAATTTGGGTTTTAATTTTTCTCCTTTTTTAAAAAATTATAGATTTTCTTTCATTTTCTAGGTCATTTTTACATCTTCTGAGTAAAACATACAAAATAAAATTTAAAAATGTTTGTTCTGGTCAGTGGTTTAGGGAAGGACTTGTGCACAAACGACCTGGCAACACTAGTAATAGTTATGAGACCATCTGGTGGTAAACATATATATAGATTCACCCTAGATATTTGGCTGGTTGTAAAGAGATACAGATAACCTTTCCACGTATCAAACAGGCTGACACTGAATGGATAGCCAAAGGTCTACTGGATATACAGCTACTAGTCAAGAGATGATTCCTCATCATCTTGTGTTTAACTAAAATAATTTTCAATTTGATTACCCCTTGAAAGCTCAGAGTAAAGTTCATTATTTTTATTGTCAGATTTTATTTTCATGTTTATGATTGGATTTGCTTACAGTGATTAATTATGATAGCAATAATGCTATTGCCCAAGTCTGAGGGAACTGTTTGGTTTCTTTAGGCAAGAGGCCCAGAGTTTTTAACTTTGACTTGAAGTTTAGTATCGTGTTCCAGAAAGTATACAGAGGAGAACACTTTATTAATCAATACTTGCATACATGACCAAATAAGACAATTTTTAAAAAGCATAATTTAATCCATGAACTCTTCTAAAACAAAAAAACTTTTTTCTCACAAGTGAAGACTACAAATATTTCAGTAAAAGAGCAAAATGCTTGAATTTTCATACCGAATTTCCATTAGCATTTGATGTCCTATAAAAGAGCTTAATGGCCTCTTGAACACTGTAGTAATTTGAGTCCATTAGTGTAATAGGCAGGGATTAAAAGCAGAAACAAAGAGATCATTAACCATGAAAGTTAAACACATCTGTTCATATTCAATCATTTAAATGACAAATATTTAATCACTAAGAAACATAGATCTTAGTACAGGAAGATTCAGTATAAAATTAACTCAATATAATGTTCTGCCAAACTTGCATATTGCTCAGAGGAGGAATTTTATAGCAGCTTCCATCTTAGATGCCAAGCAAAAGTTGTAATACAGTTTCACCTAGTGGATACCACAAAGGAGCCACTCAGGTCTGCAGTGCTCCCATCATTGCTCCTGAAATGAAACCACAGATTCAAAAGAGTCCACTAAGCTGATGCATTTTCCTACTGTGTTTAAAAATGTAGGGAAAAAAAAATCCCTGAAGTCATGCGCTGTTTGTCCACAACATAAGGCACAGATGTGCTTGTGATGTGGGGGAGCCTATTCCAGTGACCTAAGCTGTAGGACCAACAGCTCCTAAACTGATCCTTTCAGCTTGGTAGTAACAGTACATCCCAGTTTCTGTGAAACCTCAAGCCCTTCACAGGAGTGGAACACCAAAAAAATGCTCTTAATTTTCTGTTCCTTGAGGTTGGTGTACTCAATGTTCATTCTTTCACCTTGGGACCATATGTAAATGGATGAGACTGTAGAAAACAATAAATGAAGATTATTCTAGAAAAAAATGGGTGTTTGTGCTTAATCCCAGAACTGTAATCAAAGCCACAAAAGGGGGAAAATCACAAAATGTCTTATCAGATTCTTTCTAAAGCTTGTCCCTAGTCCTTCTTTTATCTAAATTTCCATTTCAGTGAAATAATTGTTAAATCCTAGAAACTGATATTTCTCTTTCTTTTCCCTGTAAACTCTGGAGCTGAACTCCATCCTTCTCCCACTCCTTGGGAGTTTTAGTGAATTTAATCTTTTGCTGTAAATAGAGTAGACCACCAGGCTGGAAGGGATGCGTTAATTAAGGATATAACATTGTAAAGGCTGTTAAAATCATGTATTAAGCAAATAGTTTGAGAAGTCCTTAATGTAATTTTAGTCCATGACCACATTAGCAAGCCACCAACCTTGAGTCACAGTCTTAATAAAAGTTTCTGGAAATCTGGAACCCTCTTGTATTTCATTTCCTTACCTTTTCATGCCAGTAATTTTAGGGGAATCTGCTTCAAAATGGGAAAGTAATATTCATTAAAATTACTCTGAACACTAGATTTATTTTTTCTAATTTAAATTCTGAATGACTTTTCCAATTGCATCAAGGGCTTTGCAAATATTAAAGGGTGCCATAGAACAAAAACTGTTTACTATACTTATCTTAAAGCAGGCACTCCTCAATTCCTAACATCTGTACAGCTGTACCTCTCAAGCCTGAGTGTGTGAAACACAGCTCATCAGTCATCTGGGCAATAAAGTTCAAAGCTGGAGACCTGCCATTGTCCTCCTGTGTGAACTATCATTCATAGTATAGGAATTCATCTGTCCACAGTGGAACGCAATCCTCACAAACTGATGCCTATCTCTTTATGGAGTAGGTATCTGATTAAGTGCCTGTTTCTCTTTACTAAATATATAGGGAGCTCACACTCACTCACTGTGGTGTAGGCATCTATGCATTAGATGTCTGAAGCTTCATTTCCAGGTGAGTGGTGACAGTTGTCCTGATTTCCCTTCCTTGGGAAGCACCCCTTTGGAAAGAGGGAATTGCCTGACATTTATTTGCCTGTTGGTTAAAGATGCTAAGAGAAAAGTACCACTCATGTTAAACAGCCTAGTCATGTCTAGAATGAGAGATGAGGATCAGAAAATGCTGTTAAAATGGTCGATGTACCTCCATTTTAAAACATTGTGACCTAAGAAATTTGTTAGGTTAACAATGAGAACTTTGACCTTTACAAAACTCACTATGACTTCAGAGAACAGCAGTTCCTTGTTTGCTTTTCTCATCACTCTTCTGTATATCTCTGGTCACCTTTGCTCCCAGATGTACTTTTCTACATGGAAACTCTTGTTTCGGGAAATAAAAAGCATCCAGAATCTTATTAGATTATGTTTGCATTAATTTTCCAATCTGGTAATGCATATCCAAGTAACTCGGATAATTCAGATAAGTGCTCACGCTAAAATTTAAATTCAAACAAATCTAAAATTGCTTTAGAGGGTTATTTATCATTAGACAGATATGTAACCAAGTGAAATAACATAGGAAGCAATAATAAATACAAATATCCATCACTGGTTTTGTTATATTACTGCTGTGTTTAGCCTCAGCAGCCTAATGTCGTCTGAAAGGACCACATCCGTATTCTTGTCTATCATGTCTCTTTAAAGAATGCTGATAACTCAGAAATAGGCAATCAGCTGGAAGCACAGCAGATGAATGTGTTTTGGAAACAGGTTTACACATTTATTTATTTTTTCCCTTTAAAATATATATCTATCAGGCCCTCTCTCAATACAGATGAAGGTCCTTTTCATGATTTGTAATGTTAAAAGACCTGTCCCTTTATAAACAAAACTGCACGATCATATGTAGGATGGGATTCAAAGGATCTTGTGGTGCAGTCTCAGTTATCATAGAATCCTAGAAAGGCTAGGGTTGAAGGGGACTCTAAAGATCGTCTAGTTCCAACTCCTCTGCCATGAGCAGCTCTAAAGATCATCTAGTTCCAACTCCTCTGCCATGAGCAGGAACACCTTCCACTAGACCAGGTTTCTCAAAACCCCATCCAACCTGGCTTTGAACACTTCCAGGGATGGGACAGTAACAGCTTATCTGAGAAACCTGTCCCAGTGCCTCACCACCTTCACAGTGAAGAATGTCTTTCTAATAACTAGAGTAAATCTGCCTTAAAGCCATTCCCCCTTGTCCCATCACTACACGCCCTTGTAAAATGTCCCCCTTTAGTTGTTTTGTAGGCCTCCTTTGAGTACTGGAAGGCTGCTCTAATTTAGTTGTTTTATAGGCCCCCTTTGAGTACTGGAAGGCTGCTCTAATGTCACCCTGAAGCCTTCTCTCCAGGCTGAACGGCCCAAATTCTCTCAGACTGTCTTCATACGAGAGGTGCTCAAGCCCTCTGACCATCTTTGGGGCCCTTCTCTGGACTCGATCCAACAGGTTCATGGCCCCAGAACTGAACAGCACCCAGACATCTCTCTAAATGACCTATCTCAAGCTAGTCAAATGCTGGCTAGAAAGAAAGTGTACAGGTGCTTCTACCACACTGCTTGAAAGTAGTTCAAGAACTTCATTCCATTGCTAATTAGAGATGGCCCTATCATTTCCACTCTGAGCATACTTATCACTAGGTAATTTCTATGCCACTCCTGCTCTTTCACTTTAGGGGATTCTTCTCCATCTTTTCTATGTATACTTCTCAATGTATTTAAAGACCACATACCATTTTGCTATGCTTCTTAATCCATGTTCTCTCTCTACTTGCATCCTGAAGTTTTGCACTCCAGTTTGTCACAGTGTACCTTTTCTGTACTTGTTCAAATGTGAATTCAGCTTTCAGGAAAGGAGCTGAAGTGAATTTTCCTAGTAGTCCAGATGTAGCCTCACCAACAGTATTGAGTCGTTCCCCAGGTTAACTTTACTGTCCAGATGATGGACAAATCATATACCAGGTCTTTATGTTCCTCAGTCAATTCCAAACAATTATCTCCTTGCTGATTTTCTTGTTATTAATCCCCAGATACCTGTGCTTGAAGTTCATTTTTCTGAGATTCCCCCTTCTGGCATTCTTTCAATCACAAGGAGTTGTCTGCTTCTTTAGTTGTCTGGTGTCTCAATCTTCCTTTTGTGTGTATGATACTGCAGATTTTATGCATGCATTTTTTGGTTTTAAATCAAGATCATTAATGAAAATATTTGAAGGTTTGTCCAAAAATTAATCCGTGACAAGGTCCAATGGTAACTTCTCTTCAATCTGAAATCTAGTTTTCTGACTAGATCACCTGCTGTCTTCCTTCAGTCAGGTGACATTTCTCCTCCCTTCTTCCAGATTTATATTTTCCCAGGTAGCAATGTACTGGATATTTTACTAGAATTTAGATATTAAAATATAAAAAAATATTATTTCCCAGTGTTTCTTCTTGAGTAAAGTGGTTTCCTTTTCATTTGTATTTGGTGGGATTGTGCTTCCTTCTAGAGAGCTCAAATCAGGTGGTGTGTCTGTGGTGAAAGAATTGGTGGAGTTGTTGGAAAAACCTTTGCATATGGATAGATGTGCACATACCATAATGTTGAAAGGAATGGCATTTCTGTAGGTGTTTTTCTTGCTGAATCCCAGCTGAATAAATTCAATGTTGACTCTATTTAGCAGTCTTGTCCATTGAGCAGAATCATGTCTGAAGATTTTAAAAGGTGTTTTTTTGCTAGCTTCCATTGACACAAGGAAATCAAGATAAATTGTGGAAAATTAAAATATCAGTGGTATATATGAAGACTTAAGCAATCAGATTGGAAACCTGTGGCATCTGTAATAATTCTGCTGCAGGAAAAAAACAATATTTGGTTTAGAATGTAAGCCCTTTTAAATCAAATTGTTTTTCATCTCTTTTCAGATGGTGATTTGTTACCTTAGGAGACATCCTTCTGCTACCAGTGTTTTCTTTTACTGTAGAAATGGCATCTTCCCAGACCATTTGTTCCAAAATTTGCCTTCATTTCTCTGAGTCAAGGATAGAGACAATGCCTCCTTGGAAATCATCATTCTTTATCCATTTATCATCATGCAAATACTTTTCACAATAAATCAAAATGGGTCATTTAAATGCAGTCTGCTTAAACAGGACATTGTGTTTCTCTCCAAATGAACATTGCATTACAATAACATGGGCAATAAAACTATAATTTCTAACTAATTCCTAAATGTCAACTATCCTTTGGCAAACTAATGAGAAATTTAATTGTTCAAGGCCAACTTAGACAAAACTTAAGGGAAAAATATCTCTATGGGCTGTAAGAGATAAATTTTATTAAAATAAATTATTTCACATACTAAAATACATTAAAATTATTAGGTGGATGGTAAAACATCTGAGTTTAACTCAGAGTTTTGAGATAAACTGTTTTGCCTACTTCTGAAACTACTTATAAGGATACAAATTTCAAGAAAGGAACTTAACCTTTTGCAACATTCATTTTAGATATCTTGCTCATTTACCTTTTGACTCAGTTTTCTGACATAGATTTCTCCCCAGCACTCTAACACTCAAGAACAGAGGCCTCCATTATTTTACAATGCTAGCATGAATGAGCTAATTCATGACATCACATCGTAATGTATGCCTAGAGCTGGAATACATTAGTGTCACTGCACCTTTTGTGTTATAATTTTTCTTAAAGGCAAGTCAGTTAATTGTCTAAAAGACTAGCAAATGCTATAAAGTGGGAAATGCAAGGCTTAACTAAAATTCAGACATACTTGTCGTGTGAGTTTTGCCCTTTATAACAGTTCAGCTATAACCAATTTAATTATAAAAAAAAGCGTGCAAGTTTTGGTCTAATATCTCATATCTGTGCTAAAGTCCTCCAGCTTCTAATGAATATGCTCAGCTACTTGAAATTCTGTGGTGATAATAGAGAGTGCACCTTTTCCACTCAAGTACCCTTTTCCCCGTAACAAGATGTGAAAAAATCCTCTTGACCTATACAAAGAAAATTGGGCCAGTAAATGTTAAATGGAAGCATATTGAAAGTTCGTGAGGAAATAGGCATTCTTAAGTTGTTAGAAATTATTACTTTGAAACTTCTATAAAGTTTAAAATAAATGTGATGGCTAAAAATAAGATAAATGATTGGCATACGCATTTATTACTTTTTCCTTTTCCAGCCTTCTCCCTAAGCCCATGCAAATTTGGTATGACACTGTTTTTTTGTACAAGTCATAAAAGAACACAGACATTATGTAAATAGTTTCAGTGGAGAAATGAAGTGGAAAAACTCATTTTACCATTGAAAGAATAAGTGGTGGCATTCCATGGGGCTTAAAACTACTCAGCTTTAGAAATGTCTCATAATTTCCTTAAGTTTTTAGTTACAATAAGGACCAAAGAATTTTAGCCAGTTCCTTCCTATACACAGCAACCCATCTCTAAGAAAGAGAAATCAGAAGGAGAGAGCTGGGTCTAAATCCTGGTCTCTGCAACGCACATGAAGACAAAGGAAACAATCCACTTCAGTGGAACTCTTCTAGATTTTCACCAGAGTTATCAGAATAGACTAGACTAGACTAGACTAGACTAGAATAGAATAGGATAGAATAGACCTATAGCAATCATCTAGTCCAACTGTCTGATCACCCCAGGGCTGATGAAAAGTTATGACACATTTTTAAGTGCATTGTCCAAATGCCTCTGACAAGCTTAGGGCACCCACCACCTCTATGAAGCCTGTTTCAGTGTTTGACCACCCTCTCAGTGAAGAAATGCTTCCTAATGTCCCATCTGAACCTTCCCTGGTGCAGCTTTGAACCATTCCCATGCATCCTGTCACTGGATACCAGCGACAAGAGCTCAGCACCTCCCTTTCCACTTCTCCTCCTCAGGGAGCTGTAATTGAGAGCAGACATCTGATTCCATATTATTTTAAGTTTCTTTGAGCTAAATACTGCAGCTTTTGTGAAGTTTTTGTACTAATTTGTACTGATTTAAAATAAAGACTCTGATTCAATGTAGGCATTTAAGGCCTCTTTTCTTTCTTGCCTTCAGAATGTCAAGATTCATGGGAATTATCCATAAACAATTAATAACTTGCAAATATCTAGGTTGTTTCAAGATGTGGGAGGGCCCTTGTAAGTAATATGGGGTGATTTTCATTGACAAAAATGTTTTTTTGGACTAGATCTGAGTGGAAATTTTGATGGAATTTATTTCTGACAGTGAAACTGTTGAAACACACAGGTGTGAATGAGCAGCTGGTACCACATGATAGATGTATTCTACTCTCATCAAAATTATAGGGAAGTTAAAGAACCTTAGCTAGGATGCAAAACTGGCTTGAGGAACTGGCAGAGGTGCCAGCACCAGATATAACATCAGTGCTTCGTGACCACTTCTGACTTCAGTGCAAATAGGTTTCTATTGGCTGCAGCTGGAAATTTCTATTTTGTGATTCTGCAGCCTTGAAACTCACCACCTGCTTCAATAACTATATAAGTGATATGACAGGAAACTTTGACTTATCTTCCATTTTTAAGAAGGAGACATAGTAAACTGGTCTTGAGCCAATTATATCTGACTCCAGGCTCACCAGCTTAACCACAATAAAAAGAACATCAAGCAATTGGTTAGGGGAACATATTCTCAAGGAAAGTTATCTGAGAGCACTACTGCATGCAATTGAATGTATTTATGCATAGGAAAAGTTGGACCAGTTTTAATAAAAAAAATTAAAAAATGAGTGATCAGAAACAAGAGAAGATCCTAACAAAAAGAATACTGAAGGCAACACAACAGAGACTGCAGAACAGTTTCACTACTCTTGCCATTTCAATACGTATTATGAAGTACTATTATGAAAACTGTAGGAATGCTTTAAATATGATGCAGTTGCTTAGTGCCCTATGGAATGAAGTTAGTGGTAACAAACACAAAAGCACTAATGTGGCCAACTGTCCCTTTTATACAACTTTGTTGTAGTAACAATGACTCTTAATTGTATTTTCATGAAATATTAGAAGGGAAATATATATCAGCCTACAGGGGAGCCAGAGAGGGACTTTTTGTCAGGAGCTGCAGTGACAAGTCAAGGGATAATGGGTTCAAATTGAAGGAGGAGAAATTTAGGCTAGATATTAGTAAAAAGTGTTTTACTGTGAGGGCAGTGAGACACTGGCACAGGTTGCCCAGGGACATAGTGGATGCCCCAACCCTGGTAGTGTTCAAAGCCAGGCTGGATGAAGCTTTGAGCAACCTGGGCTGGTGGGAGGTGTCCCTGCCCATGGCAGGGGGCGTTGGGACTAGATGACCTGTAAGGTCCATTCCAACCTCTAAAATTCTGTGATCCTATGAATCTATATTAAAAATGTATTCTGAAATATGTGTTCATGCAGAAGATAGTTCTGTCAGTTTTAACATAATCTGGGATTGCAGTTACTGTGATTCAATAATTGAGTCTCTATTAATTTTGCTCATTTTACTGACATTTCCTTAACATTTCTCAATTAGTATTAAAGATACTCACTAAGAAAATTCATTCCACACAGGTAAAAATGTTTTCATATAGCTGAGTGATTATTTTTATTATGTTTCTAAGTTGCAATTGTGACGCATATTATTTTGCATGTATAAATTATTTTACAAGCAAGTAGTTGTTCCATAAACCAATGTTATCATTATATTGCTCAAGAAAATCAGACACAACCAGAGCTAAGAAAAACTGGTAGGAGGAAGGAGGGATGACAGGGAAAAAAAGATGGAAGGAAATAAAGTTGAAGCACAAGTCATTTCTACCATTTTCATTCACAGTGAAGGATTGCTAACACAAAGAAAAGACTTGTATTACACAAATAAACTCAATCCTTGAATTGAAAATTAAGGAAAACGAAGAGTAAAATAAGAAAAGTCACCTGAAGAGATTTTGAAGGAAACGTTACAGTACAGATCATTCTGTATGATACATCTTTTCACTGATAACTTCTCAAAAAGCACTTACATTTTCTTATTTCTTTTCAATCTCTATTTTTTCTCACACAAGCATAATCATTTATTGTTACAGGCCTGATATTTTAGGGACAGCACTACGGACAAACATGGCCAGTTGCTGTTAGGAAGAAAAAGTGCCTATTTTGAATTTAAAATTAAAAAATTAAATGAACTTGCAAAATAGTTAGCATATAATAAAAATGGATGTCAGAAAGACCTGCTCCACTAACCTTGCAGAGTCTCTTTAATTACACTGAAAATTTTAATATGCTCCATTCAGAGGACAGGAAGGGAATTCAGGTATTAGTTCTCCTGACCTACATTTGCACTCAGTTTTCTTAGCAGAAAGGAGTCAAGGAGCTGGGACTCATAATAAGCAAAGGTTGTCAGGATATGAATTACTGAATAAAACACAAGATGTTCAGCTTCTTAAAAGTGATTGAGAACTTTTCTGTATTATCCAAGAAATTAAGGAGTAATCATAGCAATCATACCAGCGCGTGTAACACGCCCTAAAGATTTTAGGCAGCCTGGTGGCTGAAACAGGATTTAGCAACACAAAAATATGAAGGAGACGGATCATGTTTGTACTGATTTCTCTTATTTGTATGGCCCAATGGCTTCAGCAATGTTATTTTTAGATGGTTTTCCCTTCTGTGCTTGTTATAAAAATCAGGGACAGCAGAGTGTAAAAAATAATTTTTTTTAGATGCTGGTTTTTTTCAAATCTGATCTTAAAGAACACAGCTAGTGGTCAAGACTGCACTTGTTGTGGAGCTTTTCTTCTGGTTTGTGTCTGTGGCCAGTCTGACTCAGGCCAGCTTTGCATAATTTGTCCAACTACAGAAATGGCTTACTGTTATCAGAAGGAGACACATGATCTAGCCCATGGAAAATCCTGGAACTTTTGAAACCTAATGCTACATGCAAAATAAATATAGTTCACTTTTTATTTAGTTAGGTCTAGCATGGTTGAGGGCAGAAATGTCCTTTTGTTCAAATAACTATGAAAGAGCAAAAACTCATACTACTTTATATATCATCCAAAGATTCTTTGCCTCTAGAAGGAATTAAAATAGAACTGATGAAGCACAACATAACTTGCATAATTATGCATCATAGTTGTGACTTAGCAAAGAATGTCCTTGATTTTAAAGTCTCCTGGGAGTATTCATGGTGTGAAATCAAATACCTTTTTTTAGTAATCCAGCACTAATGTATATCTACGTGGAAATGATACTTACACAAGTAAGATTTGAATGTCAAGATTCCCTCATACCACCTTGGAAGTGTGAAAGGGTTTAAAAATGGTTTAGCTGTGCCATACCTCCATGTCAAAGCCCCTGAGTGATGCCAGTAATAGGTGAAACGTCTCCAGTGCAAATGTTAGACCTTTCACTGGGAAGCTGCACTCTGCATCCCATTCTCGGAGGAGTTAAGCACCTCTTCAAAGCAGTAGGAATTGGACATACCCAACATTTTACAGAATCAGACTTTGAGTGAAAACTAGCAGGTTTACACAAATTCTGCAGGTGATTCAGTAATGCACAATTCAATTATGCCCAGAGATAATCAGGTATGTGAAGATTAAAATACTCAGAGCTATCTTCAAACTCTATTCCTTGGGGATGGTGTCTAATATATGTTAAAACCAATCAGTGTCTTTTAGCTTTCTTCCCTGTCACAGAGTTTCAATTTACTAATTATAAATGTTCAGCTGCAATTCCTTTACATCAGTTCTCACAGGGTAGAATTCAGTGTCCTCTGAGGATTAAAAAAGGTTACACCACCATTTGTCAAGGTCGCAGCAAGAAAGGTTTTTCATTAATTTTAGATTGGCAAAGTATAAGAAATATTGTAATTGCTGCATTAAAGTCATTCACTGCACCAGTTCTCTTTCTACTTCACAGACAGCCAATTAGGATCTTTATTTAAAATGTATGAAATGCATGACTGTCATTAAAGCTATGATTCTGAAGAGTTTATTTGCTTTCTTTTATGGAAGTATTACAGAAATGCAACCATTTTTCAGGACAATGACTCAATCATTCAACATTTGGTAAATAAAAATGGCTCTCAATAGATCTGACCACAGGTGGAGCCTCCATTAAAATAAGTGCTTTGAAGGTCCATTTCTGCAAGGCGCTGACTGGCCACCCTGCCAACACTGACCATCTGCCTCCTCAGTTTGACCTGGAAAATTCCCCAGAATGTTGTATTTTTGTGGTAGGAAAAAAAATGAAAAACATAATCAAATGCTCTCCATTTGTGAAACTGCAGGTTTTTGGAGTCATCTCCAAGGCCTGTTGCTTCTTAATGCATCAAAACTGTGACTCAGTTTCAACCAAGCCAGTGCCAGAGCGATGAGCAGACCACTGGGCTTTTCCAAAGATGGTTTCAGCAGTCTCTAGCATCCTATATGCTTTCTTGAATTAATGTCCTCCTCATGACAAACAGCTACACTTCACATGTTCTTCCTTTTTGATATTTATTGAAAATTAGAGGCATTGTTTCAGATGAATTCCTTTCCTTTCTGTGAGACTTGTCTCAAAGGAATACATCTCTGCTATTTCAAAGGAACACATTTTCTGCAAGTATTGGAGTCTGGGTGGCCTGAGGCTGCATTTTGCAGCATCTTTTTCATGGGTTTGCTTCATCAGTAAATACATCTCTCAGATGGGACTGCTCCTGTAGACTGTAAGAGTACAAGAATTTTATCTTCCTGAGGATTGTGTGACTTTGCATTGAAGACGTAAATTCCTGTCCTGTATTTGCCGAGAGAGATTTTCTTTTTCATGTGATAATATGCTGGTCCAAAAAATTTCCTTGGGACACACAAAATCCTCCATTATTTTCTATTGTCATTGAAAATATTTTGGTTAATACTTTGTTTTCTTTTGAAGAATGAAACAAAAAAATGCTTGTCCTACTTGTACTGTTAGCCATATATTAATCATGTACACCTTTTGCTCTCATCACTTAGTAAATAGTTTTTCCTTATTCCCTAAACCAGATGTGTAAATGAGAAGCTTTCTTACAACTCAGCGCTCTCCTCTTCTCTGGTCATTAGAACCGCAAGAAGAAGAGATATTAAAAACACAGAAGATTTATTTATTTCTTTTTCCCTCTAAAGGTTTCAGAATTTTTTTTCAATGTAAACATGCAATTACTCAAAAATCTTGTGTGAAGAAAACAAGTTGTCACAAATGTGTCCATTGATTTTTTTTTATTTGTAATATACTATTGTGCCTCTTCAGCTATTTGAGATAGGAAAAGGTGCATTTCCAGGACATTTGCATCTGAGACTGCATACATTCGCTTTCTTCAAAGCTATGTTTAATCAGATTTCTGATTTTTCAGGTCTATGTTCCTCAGCTCAGTCTCCACTTTGAGTAAAATCTCAGATGCACCAGCACATGCCACTGGTTTTACCACCTCTGGTGTCACTTCTCTAGGAATTAAACTGGATGATCAGAGGGGAAAGGGACCTTTCTGACCTTCAGACTTGTCCCTGAGCAGAATGAGAAGGTGACAGGGATTGCAGTGGCTTGCTAGTATTTCCCTCCATTCAGCTTCAGCACAGCTGAGACAATCCAGTACCAGCCAGCAACAGACTGGCATGAACAGAGGGGAAGTCATGCCCAAACAACCCAATTACTTTCTGCCGTGAAATGACTGGCTTAGTAAATGCGGGGAAAGCAGTGGACATTGCCTATCAGGACTTCAGGGTTTACTGAAAGCAAGCCAGTAAAGACTGAACTCCAGATAATGGACAATGTCTACTGTAAGATCCTCATAGAGAATCTGATAAAGTATGTGCTGGTTGAGAAGACAGGTGGATTGAAAGCACTGAATGGACAGGCCCAGAGGTTGGTGACCCGTGGCACAGTCTTGTTGGAGGTTGTGATTAACATCTTCAAGACTACGAGCCAAGATGACCTTCAAATGTCCTTTCTAATTTTCACCATTTTGTGAACAGCAAGGGATCCCAGTGGGACTCAGGGTTGTTGTGATTTAACCCCAGCCAGCCACTGAACACCATGCAGCTGCTTGCTGACTCCCTCACCAGCAGGATGGGGGAGAGAATTGGAAGAGTAAAAGATAGAAAAACTCATGGGTTGAGATAAAAACAGTTTAATAGGGAAAGCAAAAGCCATGCATACAAGCAAAGCAAAACAAGGAATTAATTCACTGCTTCCCACAGGCAGGAGGTTTTCAGCCATCTCCAGGAGAGCAAGGCCCATCACATTTAACGGTTCCTTGGGAAGACAAATGCCTTCTTCTTCCCCCATTTTATATACTGAGCATGATGTCATATGGTATGGAATATCCCTTTGGTCAGTTTGGGTCACCTGTCCCAGCTGTGTCTCCCCCCAAACTCCCATGCACCCCCAACTTCCTTGCCAGTGTGGCAGTATGGGAAGCAACAAAGGCCTTAGTTCTGTGTAAGCACTGCTCAGCAATAACAAAAACATCTCTACATTATCAACCCTGTGTTCTGCACATAGCCCTGTACTAGCCACTGTGAAGAAACTTAATTCTACTTCAGCCCAAACCAGCACAAGGCTCCATCATGAAAAGGAATCCTACAGTGCTTTAAAGCACAGCAAAGGTTTTTGGGCATAGGACAAAGTTACCAATAAAATACTTTAATGTAAGCAGAAAACCACAAAACATTCACTATTATGTGGTCTCTCAAGAACAGCTTTTGATCCTCAGAAGACATGTCTGAAATCTCTTAATCTAAAATTGAAAATCCAGAATCATACAATGAAAATATTGCCCATCTAGTTTTTTTTCATCTCGTAACTTTAAGCTGTGATGGAAGGACATACTCAAGGTTTTGAACATTTTAGTTAACAAGACTGATAAAGGATCTCTTTTTCTGACAAGCTTCAACGCACCTAACAAAACCTCCCCTTATCATCCCCTGTCTGCACCATAATACAATTAATCTGATAATTATCACTATAATTGGCAGATATTCTGAAGCAAATGATACCTAAAGCACTTCATGAAATGAGTAGCATGAAAATTAAGACAATTTTAATAATTTCTGCATAGCAGAGCTTTGATGACTAAAACTTTGCTGAAAGAAGGTGAAAGTAGAGGAGAGTTGTCCTAGGTATGACCTTGGTGAAGACTGTCCTAATGTTGTCTTCCACCAACTTCCTGATAACCTTGGCAGAAGCAAGAGAGAGGTGAATCATAGAAGCAGCAGCACTGAGAAAAGAAGCTGAGACACATCCCAGGAGAGAAGCTGTGAGGAGGCAACAGGAGTCAGGGAGAGCAAATGTTTGCAAGGAAGGGAGGACGTTTTACCCTTTGCCCAAGACTAGGCTAATTGTTCATGTTGCTGTCCATGGCCCTGCCTGCTTGTTGCCAGGATGGACATCTGTTCCTAGAGTAGGTAAGAGCAAAGAAGTGTGTCTCAGAGACTAAGTTCCCCCTCAGTACAGGAACTCTTATTTTTGATGAGTGACCATGAAATCTCACTCACGCTACTCAGATCATGACCTGTTTTGAGTAGCTTTTAGAAACAGTATGGTTTAAGATGAACTCCGCTTGTCTAGTTTTGGTTTTCCTAAGCATAATTAATCACTTGATTAGACTACTTTTGTAAAAGCAATAGTGATAAAGGAAAATAAAGTGCTCGTTTTGTCTGCTGTAGAGTTTATTTTCTTCACAGAGGAAAAGAAGGCTGGGGTAAAACCATGACAAATAAATATACATGTAACTTTTCTTCCAGGATATGACAGTCATCAGCAAATTCAGGTTCAGATTAAAAGGGATTGCTAATAACACACCAGGCATAGCCTCTGTGGAACGTTGTGTAAATTAAACTAACTAAAATAATTTTTCCCTTTCTCAAACATGAATCAGCTGACTTTACAAATAGTATTTTATTTTATGCTTGAAAAGTAAGTTAGAAAAATTGGGCAACCTTAATAGTTAATTTTAGAGATCAAATAGAATAGAATAATTTCACTTGGAAAAAGACCTACAGTGATCTATATAACTTCAGGGCTGACCAAAAGTTAAAGCATGTTGTTAAGTGCACAATCCAAATGCCTCTTAGACAGGCTTGGGGCATCCACCACCTCTCTAGGACTCTTGTTCCAGTGTTTGACCACCTTCTCAGTAAACAAATGCTTCCTAATGTCCAGACTAAAGCTACCTTGGTGCGGCTTTAAACTATTCCCATATGTTCTATCACTGGACTCCAGGGAAAAGGACTCAGTACCTCCCTGTCCACTTTGCCTCCTCAGGAAGCTGTAGAAAACAATGAGGTTACCCCTCAGCCTCCTTTTCTCTAAACTACACAAACCCCGAGTCCTTTGCTGCTCCTCACAGGGCTTTCCTTCCAGCCATTTCACCAGCTTTGTTGCCCCCCTCTGGAGGCATTTGAGTACCTTCACATCCTTAAACTGCGGGGCCCAGAACTGCACACAGTACTCAAGGTGAGACCTCATCAATGCTGAATACAGAAAGACAGTCCCATCCTTTGCCCAGCTGGTCATGCTGTGTTTGACACACCCTGGCATGGGTTTTGCCCTCCTGGCTGCCAGGGCCCACTGCTGACTCACATTGAGCTGCTGCCCATCAGCACCTCTAGATCCCTCTCTGCAGAGCTCTCCAGACACTCCTCTCACAGTTTATGCTTGTGCCCAGTGTTGATCCATCCTGGATGCAGAATCTGGCATTTGGACTTGTTAAATTTCATTCCATTAATCATTGCCCAAGGCAGAGCTGTAAGAATTGCACAGTCATGCCCTGCGCTCAGAGACAAGTTGAATGCCTCAGCCCTGCAATCACACCTGCAGGCCAGCTTGGGACTGCCACTGCCAGCTAGTTTAACAAGGCTCATGTCTCCTTGCTTTGGTCCTATGAGCCTTTTTCTGGTACATCCTGCTCTGCTAGTTTCTGGGTTGACTGTTATTGTGATTTCAGTGGTTGGCAAGTGTGCTTATATCACTGAGGACATGTGCAGGACTTGCATAAAGAAGACCCTTAAACAGCTTCACCTGCTTTAAAAATGACAGATTACCCTTGGTTTTAGTTGCAGGCTGTAGTTTTTGGACCCCAGTGCTGCTGGCTGTGATCACCTATGGCAGATTCATTTAAGCAGAGGTAGCTGATATGAATTTCCTTGAACTATTGCTATAAGAAAATTTTCTACACTTATTTTATGTTTCCTTTAACAGAAATGTCTCTCAGGTAACAAACCTAAACATATTTTACTTCTAGCTGGAGTCCCTTTCATTTGTCCCCCATTCTCTTACAATTTTTTTGTGGCCTGCCCAGCCATCCATGAACCGAGTGGAAGCTTTTTGCTTTTGCTTTAAGCCTAGGTAACTACACTTAACATAAAAATCTGAAAAGCTGTAAATAAAATAAATAGCCCTGTAAGGAATCAAGACTTAAGCCACTTCTGAGTAATACCATTTCTTTAGGACTCCTAAATGATACAGGTTCCCCATGTTGTTCAGCTAACAGAGACACTGTGAGTCAATACTGGGAGCCAAATAATACTACTTTAGCTGGCCAAAGGTACCACTTCATCGCACCTGTAAAAGAGACCAGCAAAAAGAAGCAACTGTTTTGACCTTTAGTCAAATCAAAGTACCTGATGGAAGTCTTTATTTTCTGCCTACTACATTTTTAGAAATAAAGTTGTCAAAGAAAGGTGACTAAAATGGAGAATCTCAGCGAGATATATTTCTGCTCTAAACTGCTTTGCTGTGAATGACAAATAACACTGCTTGTGTAAATGGCATAATTTAGTTTTTTAAAAAAGGAATCCAGTGTAAATAAAGGCAAGGCCTCATGATACTGATTTACAACAGAATCAGGTCTTGGTTATTTCAATGTAGTGCCAGTAATACATCTTTGCAGCTCAAATAGATCCAGTGAACTGAATAATATTCTGTTCTCATCTCTGAGAATGCAGATACTGCTTCTGCTTGCTATCAAGACCTGAAGGAAGCAAGTATTTGACTTTAGAGGTTGTTGTTATGAAAAATTGCATAATGAATTTCTGAGTCTTCCGGGTGGAACACCTTATCTCCTCTACTAGCTAGCGTTTTAAAGTTTTTGCCAAATATGGATGGCTCTGGGTATAGCTAACAAATTCTTATGCTACCAACAAGTATCAAAGGTTACTCTCCGCATGTTAAAATACTTCTAGCAAGTTTCCTAACTATCTCTATTGATGAGGAAGTATTAAGTAAGAAGTAAAACACATAAGCTAGTTGGGAGGAATTTAGTTTTGAGAGGTGCCTGTGCTGATTTACTCTTTGGCATGGTTAGACTTTTCAGAATTAA
>NW_008682083.1:0-17358 GCF_000695815.1 Acanthisitta chloris
CTCGGAGCTGCCCGGAGCAGGCGCTCCCGTCCCGCCCCGCGTGGCTGCACGACCCGAATTCTGTGTATTTATATTTTCGGTGTGTCCCTCCCGGCTGGTAACTTCCCGCAGAGCATCGGGCAGGTAGTTTCCAGCAAGGTTCCGGTTGTTTTGGCTCACCTGAAATGTCTGAGTTTTGATCTGAAATGGAACGTAATAGCAATCAGTAGTCATTCGTGCTTATCGCTGTTATAGAAAATAAGGCAGGTATTACTTACAATGCACAAAATGCGTATTCATCTTTGAACGATCTACCCTGAACCCACGGCAGGTTGTAATTTTAAGTGCTCCGAAGAGGTCTAAACTCAGTGTTAAACTACATGAGAATTTAAGAGGGGAAAGATATTTAAAACAAGCTGATCCTTGAAAAAGAAGTGTCAAAGCGGATTGTGGAGACCTTTTGACCTATGAAAATGCATGAATGTGCTTTTCTGATGCAAAAGCTGTTGAGATTCTCTGTCACAAACAGCACAGAACAAGAGCCGACACAGAAACCGAGGAATTTTAAACATTTGTCTTTCAACACTGTCAGCTTTAGTTCCTTGACATTTTGTTTCCTGTGACAGAAGAATAGTTTTGTGACAGTTATTCAGGATTTAATTTGCAAGCTCACAAAGGCCTGTAAGTTGTGCTGAGAACTCATGAAAAAAAAAGGAAGCTATTTCACATTAAGGTTTTTCAAATGTCCTGTCCCACTCCTGTCTTTCCTCTGTCATCTCGCTTCACACCCCCAGCTCCCCAACAGCACCCTGCATCTATTGGACGTTCTTTTGGTAGAGTGTTTCTAAATTTTCTCTCATGTCCAATGCATTCCTGTGTCAGTGGCTTCAGCTCACATATGCTTTATAGCCTGAACACCTACCCTGTTCAGAAAGAGATGCAGGCTTGTTCTCTGTCATAATACTGGAGCAGTCTTGGAAGACAATTCCACCCCTTCATACACTTAAGCTGCATTGTTATTTGTATAAAATAGCTATGTCTCAACTATGTATAATTTTGCACCTTGAATGATTCAAATAATGCACTATTTTAACACCTCTTTTTCATTGCAGTGGCAAAGATGTGATCCAAAACATTGGAGAAAAACATGTCATGGCCCCAGAGAAAAGCTCTAGTCAGATGTATTTACCTACCACTGGTGCCAGGTTCTTTGTATAAATATTGAATTAGCTCTCTTTTGTATGAAAATGTCATTGCCAGTTCAGAATTCCAAAAAAGAGAAAAACATGCCATTATGCTTCTTAGTTACCAAGTTGATGCAAGCGCAGCACCATAGTTAGTTAAGCCTACCCAAAACACTGTTCCCAGTGTTGATTGCTTTGTATTTTGGTATTAAAGTCTGTGTGAATGTGTAATATATCCAAGTATCTGACACTAAAATGTCAGTTTTGAAGAGAGTAGCGTTTGGTTTTCTATTAACCTGCTTTTCCACCAATGAAGTGCAGTTTACACGACGAAACGGGAATAGTAGTTTGTAAGCCGGTGTGTATCTTCAGTTCACCACCATCTTCCTGTGTCCAGGGCAGTTTAAAAACAAAAGTGAAATAGTGTCTTCAGTGCTGAAAGTCCTAGTACGTGCTTCATTTAGAGTAGTTGTTTCCATTATAGCTTCTTTATGGGAAACGAAGATAATACTGTGATTGAGTGGCATATGTATTTTCTAATTTCTGAATAGAAAGTAACATTAAAAAGAGATTCAGTTATAAAAGCTATACACTTTCTGAAGAGCATGTAAAATGAACAATAATTTTCAGTTCTTCATCTCGCTACCTGATACAGACCCATAGAAGTTGCTGTTAAAAATATAATTTGCATACTGAAAATATTGATCAAATTTATGTTTACCTGCCCTGAAGATGATATGAATTTCCATGAAAACTGAAGGTAACTAAATGTAGTTGGAATATTAGTTTCTTAGTAGTCAACTAATGCTTAGTAGGAGAAATGTAGCTTTGAAAATAATCAAATCCTGCTATAACCAATGAAAAATGACAGAAGAGTTGGGATACAGCCTAATCATCTCCAAATTGGTAAATTAAGCACATATTTACCAGACTGCATGTACTATTGTTTTATTTTCATCAGTATTCAGATTGGCAAATTGAAAGCTGGTTAGGCTGTGTGTGTGTACAAACTGCAATAGAAAGTACTTCTTGTTGGCATCATAGTCATAGTTGAACCATTTAGCTGAGAGAGCCTAATATATTTCAGGAGTGAGGGTTTTTTTCCCTTTTGCAGAAGAAGTTTGGGCTGGATTTGCTGAGGATTATATGCTGTGTCCTATATGCATACCTTTTACATGAACTTTCCATAGAAATTCTAGTTAAAGGAATGAGTATTTATCAGTCTCCTCAAGCTTATATTAGAAAATGTTCTTTAACTTGCTGTAGTTAAGTAGGGAGGTACATAATACATCTGATGAATTAAATTAAAGATAACTCTCATGTAAAACCTGAACATTAGGCTATTCCATGCTAAAACATATTTGTCATGCTTCACATTTTCCATAATGATTTCCAGATAAATAAGCTTTTGTTTTTTTCAGAGAATGATGCATTGCTGAATCACTTAAGGTTAGATTGTTTGCTGAAACTGGTAGGTGAGTAAGGCATTTTAAAGCTAACATGACTTGATGAAATCACCTTTCATTTGCTCCTTTTGGTCTTGAGTTTTTAGATAAGGATGATCATATATGACCAAAGAATTTATTCCTTGTAACTTACATTATGTGTAATGTAATGAGTACATTATGTTGTGAATGTCAGTGCATGCTGGATAAGACTGCATTATTATCAGCTTTAGTATTTCAACTTTCATAATAAATTATGAAGTTTATTTATACATGCTAATCTATAGCTGCATCTTAGTAGCATCTAGAAAAGCAGCTTAAAAATTACGGCAAAATGGTGCTTAACTACTGCTCAGAAATAATATTTCAATACTTTGAGTCCATCTTAGAATAATTTCTGCTGTGAGTATAATATAACTTTCCCGTGAGGACACATCCAAACTTCTCCATGTTTCTTCACTTTTGTACAACATATAGCTATATAACTTTCTTCCAAAGAAATTTTGCAATGCAAAAAGTTAACATGGCTTCAAAAAATTATTTGGACAAGTTCCTAGATACAAAACATATCAAAGGCTAGAAAGAGAGACATAACTGTTCTGAATCAGAATGTCCCCAACCTGCAAATACTCTGAAGGCTTCTGAGTATTCCAAGGAGGTAACATTAGATGGCTACGTTGCCCTTCCTCACCTTTCTTTATGCATTTGCTGTTGGGCATCTGGGGACAAGACATTGGGCTAACAGGTCTTTCGTTTGATTAGATTTTACTGTTCATACATTCTTACCCAGTTAAGATGGGCAAGGTGAAATTGTGCAATTTAGAAATTCCTTTACAGGGAAAAGTGATTGAAAACTTTTGTTACACAACCTTCAAGCAGATGTTTACTTGAATTAATTAGCATTCATTCAACGTATTATGTAGATTATGAAATGGGAAGGTAGTAGGAAGCAAATATTTGTTCTTATTTTCCAGTAATTTCTTGTTAGTGGTATTTTTCAATATAAATGTTAACATCACTCACAAATCATGATACATTGTTGAAGTTTCTTTATAATGTGTAACAACTGTCAGGATAGTTTGTTTTAAAGCTGTTGCATAACTGTAAACTATTTGTGTTTAAGGAAATGAAATGGTTTTCAGTGAAGGTAGCTCAGAAGTACCTGTAAGAAGATGACTACTTACAGTACCTCTTTTATTTGTCCTTAGTTTTTTGGTTTTGGCATAGAAGATGCTGGATGCTCTATCTCTTCATTTGATTTCTGCTCTAAGACTCACTCTCTTTGTTGTAGTTCATTTCTGTTCCAGATACAGAGTGCTGTTTCTCTAGAATGGATGACTGTCACTCTTGGGGCTTTGTTCAGACTCGAGTCTGGTTAGCTGGCTCAGGCTGAGCTCGTGTGAGTGAGCCTCCACCATCATGTTCACTGCATCCAGCTTCTGTTTCCATGTTCTTTTAACCTGCAAGAGAAAAGAAGAACTTGTCTAATGAGCGTTTTGAAAAGGTGATGCCTGTTCCACTAGAGAAACTGGCAGCCCTGAAGGATGTCAGTCTTGTGTGCATGCAAGACATAAGAAGACTTGAGACTGAACTTATTCATAAAGTGGTGTGCTCCATAGTGCCTTTGGTGCCTGAAGCTTTTGCATTGCCAAGAGTCTTCCATTTGCAGTACTTTTCCCTTGGAGCTCTGTAACATTTCACCAAAGCTTCTAGTGTTTCCCTTCCTGTTCTCATGTTGTTGGTGTCATACTGTTATTCTCATGGCCTTGTACCTGCACACTGTGCTAGTACTTTTACGTCAGGGAAGTGATTGCCACTGGTAAAAGAGTCATACTTTTCTTGCACTGCTTTTTGCAGATTTTAGTCTGCATTAGGAAAAAGACAAGTATCTGATAAGCATTCCCCGATAATATGTGCAAAGCTTAACAGCCAGTTAGTCTGCAACACCAACCTCTGATCAAAAACTACTCCAATCAGTGCTAATAGCATTGCAAGTGGGGCAGGCAATATGAAATTTGGACAGGTCTATGTGGTTTCTATGGGAAAAGTAGTATGGTGGATGCATCAAAACCACCTGATGCACTAGAGGGGACACCTGGGAGAGGCTGCTTATTGGGGAAACCCTGTCAGTTCTCTTCTTGACTGTTTTCTCCTTTTGCTTTTCCAGTTTCCTTTCCCTTTTTCTGTGTTTTTCTCCTGTTATCCCCCCCGCTTCATTTTTTCCCAAAAAAGAAACTTTTGCTATTGGCTTTGATGCTCATCACCAGCTATAAATTGTGCAAATAAATCAGGAAGGGATGTAGAGATGTTTACAGACTTGTAATGAGAGGTCTAGGTAAGTGTGCTAATATATTGGTATACAGTCAGCTTATACCCATGTACATACAAATGATCTGATAACTTTCCTTGTTTTACTTTTTGTTCAAACAGAAATCATACGTCTGAGCCTTCATTTAGTCAGCCTGAGTTTACTTTTCTGGTTTATTTTCATGTGAGAATGTCTCTATTTCACCAGATACCTCTGTGCCCTTCTCGGCATCTTTCTCGGTCTGAATTTATATTTCTTACACAAATGTGACCAGAATAGTAGTTTGTGCCCCTAGAAATCTCATTGTCCAAGGCTGGTTATACTCCATCTCTTTTTTAAAAAGCTTCACTCATGAGTCCTAGGTTGTATTCAGGTTAAACTGAACGTTTCATTTCCTGTTACTTTTTGTAACACTAAATCATGGAAACACTGATGCTGGAAGAGACCTGTCGGTCAAAGTAGAGTCAACATAGAAATGTTGCTTAGGGGTTTAGTCAATTCTGTCTGGAAAAGCTCCAAGGAAAGTGATTCCACAACCTCTCTGGATAATCATACCCAATACTTAATTATCCTGATAGCAATTTTTCCTATTTATGTTGAGTCATAGCCTCCCAGTTTCAATTCATGAGTATTGACTCCTGTTTTTGTGCCATGCACATCTGTGAAGAGCCTGGCTCCATTTTTTTGGTAGCCTCCTCATAGGCACTGACAGGCTGATGTTAGGCCTCTGCTAATGCCATGTCATCTCCAGGCTGAGTAAGTCCAGCTCCCTTAGCTTCTAACAGGGCAAGTCCTCCAGCCCCTGACTGTCTTGTGGACTCTGGAGTAGGCCACTTTCTGTTATTTGGAACACTCAAGACTGGACACAATATTCCAGATGAGGTCTAGTGCTTGAGTAAAGGGGAAATTTAAAACTTCATGTTAGCAAATCTACCAAATAGTAAATAGCATAAGATTCTAAAAATCCATTAATAAGGCATTGAGCAGAACTGTACTATAATGAATCCATAAAATTAGTGTAAGCTGTTATATGCTTTTAACAATTTGTTATTGCAGCTTACATGGAAACACAGCTTATTTGATAGCTCTTCTCAGGGAAGTTCTTGAATCATGTTATTTTGGAGAAGGGAAGTAATGTGATAGTGGAATTTTAATTTAAAACACTTTACATGCATTTATATATCTCCTTTATAGAAGCACATGAAGAAAATTATGTGACACAGACATTCTGTATGTCTAGGCTTTTAATTATGCAAAACTCTGATTATTCCAGTTTTTGACAGTTATCATTAAGTCTCCAGGGTGCCTAACTATTGAACTGAATCCTTGCTTTGACAAGAGGTGGGTGAACTGCAGGCATGAATGTAAGATTCCTGAGGAAAAAGACTGAAACACCTAATTCAAAACAGAAAATAAGCAGCATGCACATAGTAACTGTGTCTGATGTATAAAATGTATAAATTATTGACACTTTACTTGTTTCAGAGATAGATAGCTATTCAGTTGTTCATGTATAGCTTAAAATTATAGTAATATGCTGACAATGTTAAACAGAGTTACCACTTTAGTCTTTTGCGTTTCCTCTTTTGGCAGACAATGCAACCAACACTGGTTATAGGCCATAATATTAATTAAGCAGAATTTTGATGTTTCATTTGGAGTTGAAGCTGGTTTACCTGGGATACAAATATGTACTCTGAGTATTCTCTGAAAACATAAATTGAAAGATCAGTGAGTTGAAGTGGAAAATAATATTCAATAGCTAAAGCAAATCATAAAGAGTCTTCTAACGTGGATTAGTTCTGGCCTGCTGACCTACATCATCTGTACCAGGATCTGTTTGGATGTTGCCATGGGATTCTTTTTGGCCTACGTGTACTCAGTTTTCCTTCCATAAAAATCAGAGTAAGCAGAAGTTTTGCCATTGACTATAATGAGGTCAGGATGTCACCTTTGCATGTGAAATTTTCACCTCTTGATGGGCTGTTTGTAATGGGAGAAACAGATAAGATTAAAAGGAGAGCTTGTGAAAGCCCTGTTCAAGGTTCAGATCTACAGAAGACATGCACCATGGAAGACTGTAGTGTAGTCATCACTTTCCCAGCCAGGAGCAGAAATGGCAGGAAGCATGGAAGCTGGGATTGCAGCTAGGAGCAGTTAAATGTTCATTAGGGCAACCCAGAGAGGCTTATTGAATTTAGAAAGACAGTCAAAGCAGTGGAGGAACTAGAAAAGTGTATAAAAAGAATTCTTGATTATTCTTCTTTGCCATCCTTTATCAATTACCTTTAAATAATTGTAGCAGATTTTGGCATGCACTCTAGGTACATTTTCCTTACATCAAACTGTCTGCATGCTTCTGTCCCTTCTCCCATCACTAGTTTTCCTTAGTGATGCCTAAATATAAGTTTGTAGCTTCTTCAGTGTACTCTGATTGCATGCAAACAGAGTGTGCTCTTGTGCGTAGGAGATTTTTTCTGTGTGTCTGGCAAATTAAATCCTTTTTCTCTAGGCCACAGAGTAGCAACAGAGCTGCTTCCACAATTTCGCTGCAGTTTTTGTGGAGAGTCTGTATACATTGCATGCGAGAAATGTGGAAGTGCTGATTGACTTTGTAGTGACAAATCAAGTGTAATTTCTAACCCTGCTTCACATTTACTTATCCTCAGGATTGTTATCCATACTTTTTGAGGGAGTTGCTGGGATGTTAGTTGCCTGTGGAGTCTGTGTGCACCATTTGCCTCACTCCTCTCATTTCTGTGGCCTGTTTGTATTGCTGTCCTTGTAAGAAGAGACTGGGCTAGGAGAGAGCAACTGAGAGTCTTTTTCAGTTGACATTTGGATGATAATTTAGGTTTTATGCATAGAAATGTCAGCTCAAAAGACACTTCTGTGCAGATAATGAAGCAACATAATAAATCCATTATCATGTTAAGAGAAAAATATGCGTATTCTTTGCAGTGATTTCAGTCTTAAGTGCTTCAGGACAGAGAATTGAAAAGGCATATTTTTCATATTTTAAGGCCATAAATCAAAACAAATGAAAAGTAAGCTAGATTAGAAAAGTATTTTAAATTCTACTTGCTTACTCTGATGGAGGGTGATTATCTTGCATGAAATCAACTATGTGATATGTAAGCTAAAGTATTTTTCTTAAAGCATCGTATGATTGCTTTGTCTTCAGGTTGCTATTGCTGTGTTAAGTGTATGGTCATTTTATATTACTCTCCTCTATGAAAAATAACACTATATAGCATTGTTCTCCATATATGTTAAAATCAAGGCAATGAAAAGAGCCACATCTGTCATTTATGTATATAGTTATATTCTGAAGTGAATAGGAGCTGCATAGATTGCCAAGTCCAGAACTGGGGTCTAATATATGTATCTCGTTTTGTTCATATTTGGGTTTTTTTGAAGTGCAAACATCACCATGGGTTGTGGACTATGTGCTAAGCACACATAAATCAAAGCAAAGGCAATGATTCTTCATCCTCAAAGCAGTTCTGTGCATCGGTGCAATGATCCGTCAGATTTTCATATGCAAGCTATTATTCTCTTATCTGCAGACTTTTCCCACTAATGTTGCTGCTTCAGTTAGGCAAAGGAGTAATTAACTATACTGATATTAACAGAACTGTTATTGCTGACATATATCAAGGTAAATAAAATGAGAATCTGACTTGCATCAGGTTGAAAATGTGTTAGCTAGTGATTCAGTCTAATTATACTGAATTAAATCTAATTGCACATCATCATTCAGTCCCCGGAATTTTAATAGTAATTGGGTTCTCATGAAGTATGAGGACAATTTTTAAAAATCTGAAGCATAATGTAAATTCCATGGAACTTCCTCTGTAAAATTCAAATTTCTGGAAAAACTAAGCACTGTTTAAAGAAAAAAATCATTTTGGTCAGGAAGCTTTTGTCAGAAATTGCTAATAAAGACACGGGATTAAGGTGCTTAATAAATGTATAACTCTAGGTTTTTCACGTGTTTTATTTTAGTATCTATTTCAATACTTTATTATGCAATACCGAATTACAGAACTTTCAGAATTTGTTATGAAAAGAGAGTACTACTACCAGTATTTCCATTTTGAAAGATGTATGCTACATCTGAATTCTCTAGGTTTACCCTGGTGTAGAATAGCATTGACTGTGGCATCGCTAGAGCTAGAAATGTAAATACAATTTTTGTGTAAAAGATAGATGAAGAAATAATTATTTCTGAATCAGGAATTCATAAAGTTCTAACTGTTGTGCAGCTGGTTAATTATTTAAAGTCAAAGTAACCCTGTGCATATGGGCAGTAAGCACCGATGCTACATAGCAATTGGTACTTGAAACCAGTTATGTTTCATTCTTTATCTGTCATCAAAAATTGCATTGATTAAACACTAAAAGAGAAGTTTAAGTGAGTAAAAAATATATTTTTTAATCTGCAATAGATGAGAAGCTCTTTGGTTTAGTAACTGCAAGGTTATTCACTGCTGTGGTTCTCGTTTCCTAATAGTAATGAATTGGAATTCTGTCATTTCACTTTACATTGTTTTTCTTTTGCAATGCATACAAAAATTAATAGAAGATTTGCGTATTTTATTGCAGTCTTGTAGTAAAAGGAGAGAAAAAAAGAATTGCATGTGAGGCTAAAGCCAGTAAAATACTAATGACTTAAATGGAAGTGAGTATTTCTGGGAAGCAAATGGAAGCTTTGGACTTGGATATAAAGGCTAACACAGGCAACTGGATTAGTCAAGAACATCTTGGCTGATGACAGGTAGAAATCACAATTGCTAACAGAGAAGTATCACCTGGGAGCAATAGGAAGTGAATATGTAATCAAAGAACTCTTCATCTCTATCCTGCCTCTAACCTCATGCTGGAAGCTGCAAGAGGAGGTCAGTACAGAACTGTTCTCTGTGGCATAGTATCTTGGATCTATTCCAGAGAGTCTTTTTTTTTTCTTTCTTTCTTTCTCCCACTTGATCAAGAGTCATGGCAAGGGTCATACCAACACCTTATGAACTGTAGAAGGAAAAGATCCCTTTCACATAGCTATGAGATAGATAATGAGTGAGAGAAATATTGAAAGAACTAATGAAGAGACTCTCAAAGTGAAAACAACAAAGAAAAAATCACTACACTTTTGTTATTTGAATACCCATATTCCCATTGTGCTGCTAATGTATACTATATACAGAGCTGAACAATTTATGTCTAAATAGACAATACCATCAAATAATAGTGAAGCCTGATTGTTTCTTGATTTTTTTGAAGGCCCACTCTATTTTGCTGCTAAGTGCCTGATTAGAAGGAGTAATCTTTCATGTCCCAACGGAAATAAATTACATTTAATAACGTAATAGATTTTATTCACTATTCAGTGCATAATTCCTGTAATGAGAAAGCATCAACAGGAGAGCCCTCCATTCTGTGTAAGGTTGTAAAATCTGCCATTTTGTTATAGAATGGGATGTATCTTCCCTTTTTTCTTATTACTGACTCACAGAAGGTAACTGCAGCTTTGTGTGTAAGCACTGGAGACAGTTTGGAGTCGTTTGAATAACTGAAGTAAAGAAGCTGAAAGAAAGAAGGCACATTCAACACCTCACTTTAACAGTGAGTTATAGAGAGACTCTGGTCTCACCTATAAAAGAAAGAGCTAAACTCTGCATTCCTCTCTATAATAATGTTAAATGCAGTCCATTTCAATCTGCTGTTTCAGAAGTAATGGAGGACTTTTTCTGCATGATTCATGCAGAAAGAATGTTTGTTTTTCATTCAGATTTCAGTAACCCTCTAATTAATGTGTCCAGTGGGCATAAATTCTGTTTAGATAAAGTGGAATGCTATGACTGTGTCTAAGCATGTAGAGTTTTATCCATGATTGCTCATGAAGACTGGGATTCATTTTTCTGCACAAAGAAATGTTAGATGCCATTCTAAAATGATGAATCTGAATTTATTTGTGGTGAAATTGCTCTTGATTGTAACACTGTTTTCCTTATATGTACAACTTTATATCCTCTAGATGCTCAGGCCTAGATCCCAAGCCATGGCATCTTTCTGTAGGCTCAGCTAGATGTATAAGCATTCTTAAACATGCAAGGTATTGGCTATATTGTCCAACAATCCAATTAATTTTCTACTTATTTTCTTCCTTCTTCTGAGTATTGCACTGCACCATATACTGTAGAGAAGGGTCTGGAGTCCAGGAGTATTGCAAGGTGTCTGTGCACATTGTTTTCTCTCAAACCCACTCTGAAATTTCTGGTTAAAATAATGGTGAGAGGAAGCAGGTTACTCAGGGAAAACAGCTGGTCTGTATATTGGCCCAGTGGCTATGTAGTCATTGGTAATCACAATGGTTTACCTATACACACTAAAGGAACAACACTGAGCAAATATTGATTCAGTCTGTGCTGTACACATGATGGTGCCTCCTTTTGTAAGTAAGGATATTTTCTTTCCATATATTTTTTCCCCACAGCTTTTTCCCACTCTGTGGCAGCCTGAGTTCCAGTCTGTCTCACAGCTCTGAACAGAAAGCTCTCTACCAGCCACAGACAACCAGTATGGACAAGTCTCAGCCTATTTTCTTTCCTCTTCCTGGCCTGAACGATGCAGAATTTTGGATTACAGGTCTCTTAGTGATTCAGAATCAAGAGGGACAGCTTGCCATGGCAGAAGGAGAAAATAGAGCTCATCTTTTCCTGAGTGCTGCTATGCTCAGCATCTAAATCACAAAAAGCCTTCTGGTTGAGTGGATTCTTCCCAGTCACAAAACATGCACGAGCTACCATTCAGCTCTGCCTTCAGCTTCTAATGTTTCTTCTCCAGCTTTCACAAAATTCCAGTTACAGGTCAGGAGACTGTCTTCATGTAGCCAACCTTTCATGGCAGGAAGGAGATGACAACCAAAGAAACCCAGGCTCGACAGACTGAAAACAGTAAAGCTCAAGCAGCATCCCACAATTGCTCAGTGTACAAGTGATTGCTAGCTCGCAGCACACAATTTTAGACAAGCTGAGTACAAAATCTGGAGACACTAGAAAGGCATGAATGCCTTCTCAGTCGTCTTCTGCACTTGGTGCTCCAAGCCTAATTAGAGGTATGTATTGATGGGAGTGTGCTTGAGCAAGCATGAGTGTGTGCTCCTAGCATGGACAGTCAGCAGTTTGGGCCAGGTCCTGCCTGTGTTGCACATTCAAAAACAGCTTAGATTTCCTATTTGTTCCTCAAGTCTGTGGTCCTCCAGGTCACTAACTTCCCACATGATTCTGATCCTTTGCCTGCTCATGACCAGGAGAATAGGTCTAAACAATGTCTGGGATGTTTAAGATACAGGGAAGTGAGCAGGTGTCTAGAGACAGTAGTTGTGATCTTTGGCTTTACAGACTGTGGAATACATCCTGGATAGGAGACCTAGAGAAAAAAATGATCTAAAGCAACTTGGTAATGCTCCATCTTTATTTTGTGTGTTTCTAGACTGAGCTGAATACGTGGATCGAGACACTCTTGATTCAAGTTCCCATCCTTCTGTGTGGAGTGGACACTTGAAGATAGCAGTCGTGTGCTCTCTCTGTTCATGATAATGCTGCTTCACTTGATGATCTGTCCCAGTCATATCCAGGAGAGAGCTAATATAACCATGCTAGAAGTGAGATGGCTTAGTTTGGCCTGAAATCAAGCCTGGAGGTTGTGTTTTGTAAGACGTTTTCCTGTTTTGCTTTTCTGAAGTAGTTAGGTGTCTACTGAGATAAAGACAGTTCCAGTAGAAAACAAGAATGCTGGGGGAACTGGAATCTCTAGAGCCATACTCAAGGGGTCATGCTGGTACTGCGGTGTAGGGCTCAGTTGCCTGTCTTGCATGGTGGAGTGAGCAGTCCTTGTTTCTCTCCTGACCTGCATCTGGGAAAAGCTCACATCTCCTCCTGTCAGATGCAACTGGTATGATAGGTCTGAATCCCCCTAATTCTCAGGGCTGGCAATTGGGCAGAATATATAACCTGTCACATCTGGTTTTCTGTTCTGCTGAATCAGATTAAATTACCTGTACATGTATCTAGCTACAACTTTGGCATCTCTGAGGTGATTTTCATGTAAGAGCAAGTTTGGAGGTGATGAGTGGAAGGGGACAGTTACGACTTCTTCAGGTGTCACCTTCCATGTTTTTACTGCTTGGGCAGGTTTTCTGGCAAATGTCTAAAAAAGCATGTGTCCTTTGTGCAGAACTTATATGTCTTTATCCATGGACCTCCTTTCTGTCCAGCTGGCAAAATTAGTAGCTGTAGACAGAAATGTAATCTAGTTCTTCCTCATTAGTTAGGGGGAAGTCAATGAGATAAGGAAACTTGTCTGAGGGCTCTGAGGATTTGTTTCTAGGCTGTGCCTCTAGTATGAGCCTGGGAGAGGGTTCTGAGGCAGGAGACATTGTGTGAAGATTATTTAGATGCTTCACTGAAGCTGACTCTATGATACACTACCAGGTTTGGTGGCAGCCTCTGAATGTTCTGTATGGAGCTCCATGGTAGGGACACATCTTGCATGAAGCACAGGATATTGCTCACAATTTCTGGATGCTGAGCTTTTATAAACTTAAAGTTACAGTGTTTCCTTCTCCTGGAATACCTGACGTTACTCATGGTCCTGATGTATGACCATGGACTCCTATGGGCAGCAGAATTATACATCCACATGTGGCCTTCCAAATGTGGTTACATATGGCTCCCAGACCTCCCCGTTAATATATTATCTCTACCACCCTGACTTGTGCCAGGGGGTTGCCTTTAGAAATGAAATGGCTGTTTGTCAAATTTTCACACAGAAGTTTTGGTAGAGGCTTGCTAAGGGGAGGGTGAAATGTGATGGCCTGGCAATGTGGCAACAAACTTTAAATCTTGTTTCTTGAATGTTTTCTGTAGAAAGCTGCCTTGTAAGTGATACATATTTCTTCTTGAACTGAGTGTTGAGTAAGTAGAAGAAGTATTCGGCAAGTGCAATAGGCAGTCTCACATCCATAAGGATATTAGTGAAGAACTTGTTAATATCACTGCTGCTTCTCTGCAGCTCTAAAGGGATGTATACTGGTGCCTCTTGAAGAGGTCACTTCAGAGTGATCATAGCAATTCATTCTGCCTCCTGTGGCATTTATGGATCCCTTCTGTCAGATCTCATTTAGATTAGATACACCATCAAATGTGGATATGCAGACAGGTTATAATGTGAAAAAGGACCTTGATTCAGCTTCTAAAAATGGCATAGATAAGTGACAGCCCAAAGCTTTCTGGGCTTAAGTCAGACTTATGCATCTAAATCATTTAAGACTCTTAAACAGTAATTCATAGTTCTTAACTGTTTTCATACATTCATAAAGGAAAATTCACCTACAGTTGCTAGGAAATTAACAATAAGCATATAACCAGATGAAAAAAGTAAAGTGGTTCTTTACCTTTTTCCTCAAAGTGAGCTTTTAATTTTCTGGATGAATGCTTTTTCAAAAATACAACTTTTGTCTTTCAAATTCCTCTTTCAAGCTACCTCTTTTAGAAAATATCTTTCTCCCAACTCATTTCTCCTTCGCGCTATGTAGTTTCTTAAATGGATTGTATAAACACTCATGCTGTGGTCACTGTTCCCTAAAGTAGTTTTCACGGCATTTTGTCCTTATATCACAGTTGTACCTCTGATGAGTTCTTGTTGCACTGAGCAGGATTACTTTTTCAGTATTTATGGCTTAAATTCTCATAGAGATTTCACTCTTCTCTCCAGATGCTTCTATAAGCCATGATGACTTTTTTTTTCTCTTAGAATTCTTAAACACAGTATTTTCTGCAAAAATGTTTAGATACTTGCAATTTTGAATATTGCACATTTTTAACTTGATTTATCATAAAATCATAGAATTATAGAATGGTTTGGGTTGGAAGGGATGTGAAAGATACCTAATTCCAACCCCCTTTCTATGGGCGGAGACACCTTGCAGTAGACCAGGTTGCTCAGAGCCCCATCCAGCCTGGCCTTGAGCATTTCCAAGCATGGGGCATGCACAGCTTCTCTGGGCAGCCTGTTCCAGTGCCTCACCACCCTCACAGTAAAGCATTTTTCCCCAATATGTAATCTAAACCTACCCTCCTTCGCTTTAAAACCATTTCCCCTTCTCCTATCCCTACATGTCACTGTCAAAAGTCCCTCTCCAGCTCTCTTGTCCCCCTCAGGTTCTGAAACACCGCAGTAAAGTCACCTCGAAACCTTCTCTTCTACAGGCTGAACAGTTCCAATTCTATCAGCCTTTCCTTGTAGGAGAGATGTTCCATCCCTGTAGTTGTCTTCCTGGCCTTCCTCTGTATTTGTTCAAACAGGCTGATATCTGCGGGCCCCAGAACAGGATGCAGTGCTCCAGGTGGGGGCTCATTAGACTGGAATAGAGGGACCAAATCACCTCCCTAGGCCGTGCTTCTTTGGATTTCTTTCACAGGGCTTTAAACTGAAATTCTTTCCTTATAAGGTACATCTCATACCTTTAAAAAAATCAAACTGGTGTAATCGAAAGTAAGAGACTCAGTAGTAAAGTTTACCTAAAACTGTGTGTAGCAAAGCCATTTTTGCTAAACAAAATATTTGTTATTTAGTAAAATGTGCTGAAAAGCATTTTGTGAAAAGAATGAAATACATTATTACAATATTACATACATGCAATATTTTTTTAATACAAAGTATTTGTATATACATATAGTATGTACAGAACTTAATTTCTTGTCTGCAAAATTTATATTTTGTTATGCACAATGATTGTTTTCAAATTTATTTAAAATGCTAACATAGAGGAAGGATGTCACACACCTAACACCAGCAAATGGAATGACTATAACACCGAGCAAGTTATAGTCAGTAACTAAATTGCATATATATATCCATACTCTGAGTTGATGTTATGAGAAATACATGTGTCTGTTAAATCTAGCTGTATACTTTGAAGTTTGTTCCTTTCAAATTTTGATTTCATAATTTAGAACTTGGTCCTGCTCAGCATACACTGAAGTTACACAAAGTGAAACTAACGACTGGTACTTTTCAAAGTACCTGTGACAGATCAGACTTCAGTGCTCTATAGAAGTAGTACCTAACTGCCTAAATTTAAAGATGCTTAACCTGCTGTTTTTGATCTTTTCCTGTCAGTTTGATTATAGTAGTATTCTTTGAAGAGTTACTCGGTGATTCTATTTTTTTTAAATGTAGAGAGGTTAAATACATTTTCTCTAATAATCTTGGTAGAAAGTGAGGGTTTTAGCTCAAAGCAAAGATTGCATAGATTGAGAATTTTATCTGTGTTTTCAAACCACAAAGACCTTTTGAAGAAAACAATGATGACACATACCTAGATAGCAAAGCTCTTAGATTTATTTTGTGAATTTCAGTTTTCTTTTATGCTTTTTCTTTCAGTTTTAGCAATGAATGTGACTCATGTGAGATCAAGGAACACTTTACATTCTAGTGCTTCATCCACAGTGGAAGTGCCATAGCCAAAGAAAAAAACATAGATGGGGCTGGTGACAGCAGTGGGCAGTATTGAAATGAGAGGATTTTTAAAAATCAGAATAATTGGATTGATGGGGAGCACATCTAAACAGGAACATCTTTTTTATATTATTAGCCAATAAATATATAGAGAGATATCTGAAAAGATATTACAGGAGTATACAAATTTAATCCTATACCATAGATTGACATGGGTTGATGTAGATAACCAGGCAAAATGTTATCTTGATTGAAGCTGATTAGGGAAGTCCAGTTGTTTCTCATTTTGGGTAAGCAAAGCTGTAGCTTTAAATGCCTGTCTTTTGTAATGAAGGTTTTGCTGTGGCAAGGAAACAGTAATAGTACATATTTTTTCATCAAAGCAGCTGCTGTAGTCTGTAATGCATTTTCTTTGGCAGGTGCCCACATTTAATTGTGACTTCTGTGCCAAAACATAGGTACCGAAAGCCTCTGCATTCTGAGGAAGGGGTTTCTTACTCACTGGCAATGCTAAAAAATATTCCTGACTTGAAAAAGGTATTGTATCACTTGAGAAAAGCCTCTAATTTTTCTTTCTGAACTTCTCGTCTAATTCTGTTGCTATATGCAGTGCATCATGAAAAAAACCCCTACATATCTGGTGAGTTATCACTATCCATTACTTTTCCCTGCCACAGTTAGTCATAAGACTCAAAAAAGAGGGAAGATGGAAAGAACTTTTTCCTGGGTCTTAGCACATCGACTTTTTTTTGTCTGCATATGAAGAGCTTTTATTTTTGATAAGGTAAGAAAAAAATGCATGAAACTTTGAAAGAGGTGATATATAGTACTTGTCTTTTTTATTGTCCAGAGCTTGAATTACGTCAACAAATATTTAAATGTTATGAAACCGAATTAGTAAAACATTGCCATAGATTTCAGC
>NW_008682083.1:17432-41772 GCF_000695815.1 Acanthisitta chloris
TTGCTTTATTTAAACTTCAAAAAGGTACATGAAACTGAGGATTCTTTGATTTGCCTGCTTCCTGAGTTGCCTTGCAGCTTTTATTTTTTATTTTATTTTTTATTTTTCCTATTCCCCTCGCCCCAAGCTGATGCTGTCGTGCTTCCATTTATTTCTGAATGGAAATTCTGCATTTCTGTACACCATTATAACTTTTACTTACTGCTTATTTTTCTTGTCTCTTTAGCATAATAATTGACTATTTTAGCTGAAGGCATATCTTGGGATAAAGCTCAGTTCCTTACATTATCTTCCGGCAGCCTAGCAAATTCTCTTAACCTTTTCCATGTCCTCTTCTGTCTCCTGTTCTGTTTCTCAGCTTTGGGGTAACTTTTTTCTTGACTGGCTGCAACTGTATTTTTTACTATCTCTAAGAATCTGATTTTATTCTGAGTTCTACTAAATAAAGAGGGATTGAATAAGTAGCATGCCACCTTTTATGAGACTTTGTCAGTGATAATGAGAGATGCATCTTTTTGATCTTTCTAGGCATTCAAAAAAAAGATTTGTATGTTGATTAAACTGAACAGTGTTAATTAGCTAATGCAATGCATGTGCTGCACAGCTGCAGCATCTGCATAGCTTTTCAGCCCTGAAAAGTTAAAAGGCTACATGCTGTTAACTTTCATGAGCATAGGTTCAGTTCTGTGCTTACTATATTATTTACAGAATTTCTTGTAGTAGTGCTAGAAGAACAATAAATTACTGATAAGGCTTTCATTGCTTCATATTGGTAGCTGTTTTTTCAGCATTTAGCTGTTTCATCAGTACTAAACCTCACACCAACTTCTATAATAACTTTAAATTTTTAGCAGAAGCATCAACTAGTCTTTCTTTTAGCATACTCAAACTAAAAATGTGTGTAAATGTGACCTTAAAATCATGGAATGGCTTGAGTTGGAAAGGACCTTTAAAATTCACCTAGTCCAACACAGCTGCCATGGGCAGGGACATCTTTCACAAGATCAAGATGCTCAAAGCCCCATCCAACCTGAATTTGAACATTTGAATGTGATGATGGTGCATCCACAACTTCCCTGGACAACCTATTCCAGCATTTCATCACCCTCATCATAAAGGATTTCTTCCTTAGGTCCAATCTAATCCTACCATCTCATTGTCCCTTGTCCTGTCACTACAGTTCTTGGTAGAAACCCTCTCTGATCTTCCTTACAGGTCTCCCTTATGTATATTGAAGGGCTGAAATAAGGTCTCCCTTAAGTTTCTCATACAAGATAATATCAATTCCATGAAACCAGTTCTTCATTTTACTGGGAAGTCAGGTTGTGGACTAGTGCTGAAATAGCTGAATGCACAATAACTCTCTTTCTATGAGGAAGTAGAATGTTATTTTTTATTATTATTTTGTTTTCAGTTGGTTTCACTATGTTGCACATTTTCTTAGAATTGACTGTTAATCATAAAAATATTTAGTCACAAATGCTGGATATTGCTTCTCAGTTTTACTCAGCCTTTAGCTGGACTAGAGATCCTTGAAAAGAAGGTTTATGCTACATTTGCCTGGTTGCTGTTTTTGGAGCCTGAAATGACCTGAGATTTGGCTCACTTGGAATTTGAGTGGGTTTTGAAAGGAGATGACGTCACTGCACTCATTTTTTGGGAAACCTCATCCGGTTTTACACAGGCTATTTTAGCCACGGGTTTATGGTTAGGGATTTTTATGTTCATGAGGAAAGTAGCTTCTTCCAGCTGTGGGACACTGTAGTTGTTTTATAATTACTCGCTTGAAGCTCAAATTTTATATTACCAATAAAGCATAGTTGAAGTTGAACATAGAGCTTTTTCACTGTGAAAATCTGTGCCTTTATTTAAGGTATCTGTCTTTATTAAAAAAATAGTTTTAATTATTTAGGAATTAATTAGGTTAGACATTTTCTACTAGGTAGGGCATATTTTTTTGCTGCTTTGCTTCCTTTCAAATTTTATGTTAGGTTTTACTTTGTGTAGCTCTGTTTAGACAAATCTAACCATGAAGTTGTCCATGTGTCCTAAAGTCCAGAGGAATTTGATTACCATGTTATTAAAGTTTAAAAATAAAATAAAACTAAGAAATAGTAGTAGCTTTATACTAAATAAAAAAAACCCAACCCTGGATATACTGGAAAATACTTTGATGTGACGTTTATTTACCAGTCTGTGGTATGGCATGCATAATATCCTCAAACATAATGATGCAGCTTCTGTTGAAACTTGTTTCTGGTTGAATTTGCAGTATGGTTGGTGCTGTAACAAAACAAGAGGTTAGGTGTCTGCAGTGAGGAGTCTGCAGCAGGAAATATGCAGCTGTATGAGCACTCATGGACTGTGGACAGGTTGTTGGGACTCTGCCAGTAAAAGTAACATAAAATCTTTTCCTGTTTATGTATCTGGACTTACTTGCTACAAGAATTTGTCAGTAAATCCAAATGTAACACTATAATTTTAATTATATTCTTGTATGCCTCTTGCTTGTTGTGGGAAAAAAGGTCTAGGACTGCTTCCATTAACTTTTCTCTAACTATAGAAATATGGTTACCAAAGTGACTTATGCTTGAATGGCAGGTGACAGTTCATTTGAATACATATGTGATTTTTATGCAGAAAAAAAAGGTGAAAATTATATTCCTCAGTTTAAAATCTGAGTCTTGCTAAAAGTGGACTGTTAAATACTATGTTGAATATCTATTTTAAACTCCTAAACCCCTTTCCTTTCTAGTTTACTCATAAACACTGTATCTGCACTTTTATCTTAACTCCATTCAGAATATACCAATATATGTGTTAGGAATTACAATATGTAACTCAAGTTTTGAACGCAGTTCTGATCCACATCCCCCATTTATTGTGTCCTTTCCTGCCTCTGTGCCTTTGCTAAACCATCTGTGCAATTTTCTTTGAGTCCCAAAGGCTTAAGAAGTGTCCTATTTTGTTTGATATTAGTTTTGCTTATGTTACTTTGACAGGTGATGGTTTGATTTAGAATTGCTTCTGCAACCTGAAAGGCTTTTTTTTAAAGATGACAGATTTCTCTTTCAGTTTCAAATTCTACTGGCATCTTAAAGTTGTGCAGCAGTAATTAAAATCATTGCATTATCTAATGTTTGCGATTAACATTTGATAGATTTGGATAAATCATGGACTAAGTGGTATGTTATATCCTTGCTAAGACAGGGATGAATACCCATTTTTCTGTGTAAGAAAATAGCTTTTACTATTCTTTTGCCTATTTTAGAGACAACAGCAAGAGGAATAGTCTCACTGAAGCATAAAATGAATTCTGTGATTCTGTTTGACTGGTTGACATCTGCTCACCTGTTCACTGTTACAGAATAACAAAAAAACCCTCCAAAACCTTCTTCCACGTCTGAGCACTCTTAAGTTCATATCCCTAACAAACTGAGGAGCACCAGCTGAATTTGACATGGAATCATGACATATCTCAAGTTGGAAAAGACCCATAAAGATCACCAGGTCCAACTCGCTGCTCCTCTTAGACTACCTGAAAATAGTTGATATAACTAAGATCATCATCCAGATAGTCTTTGACCTCTGACAGGTGCAGTGCAATGATCACTTCCCTGGGGAGCCTGTTAAAGTGACCGATCACCCTCTCAATGAAGCATCTTTTCCTAATGTCCAACCAGAACTTCCTCTGATGCACCTTCATTCTACATACTTATGCTCTATCTTTGGGCACCAGAAAGAGGAGATCAGCACCTCCACCTCCACTGCCCACCTTGAGCAAACTGGAGACTGTGAGAAGGTTGCTCCTCATCTTTCTCTTCTCCAAGTTGAACAAACCAAGTGACCTTAGTCACTTGGCCCCTTGGGGCCATTCACCATCTTGTTTGTCCTCCCCTGGACACATTCTAATAGTTTGATATCCTTTTTATATTGAGGCTCCTGAAACAGCAGACAGTAGTCTAGGAAGGGCCACATCACTGTAGTGTAGAGTGGGATAATCGCCTCCCTTGACCAGCTGGTGATGTGCCTGATGCACCCCAGGATATGGTTGGCCCTTTTGGCCGCCAGGGCACACTTTGTCTCGTATTCAACTTGCCATTGACCAGAACCCCCAGATCTCATTCATGTCTATTCACAAATGCAGCCTCTTCCATGGATATTCAGATTGCTGATTTTGAAAGAATAGGAAGCAAAAAACCAACAAGATTTTAATGCACTTAAACAACATCTTTAAGTGTTTCATATGTTTATGATGACAGGTGCAATGTTCTGCAGTGCTCCTTCTCAGGTGTTTGCCAATACCATCGAGTTGTAATTCTATTTTCATCCAGTCAGGGTTGCTTGTTTAATTGAGAACAAGCATTGAGTCACCTCTAGTCCTACTTTTGTTTTCAGCTGAATCAAGTAGGATTTTTTTTGTTTGTATGTGCAAAAGAATGGGTTTGCTTTTTGTTCTGTTGTGTATGTGTTTTCTTGTTGCTTTAAAAAATTTTTTTGTTAATTTTTGTCCCTCGTGTCTTCATGAAACTTTGTGGTTTTAGCTGTGATTTTTCTCCAGGTTGTGAAATCTGTATTCTGAAATCAACTGAATCCTAGTGTTGAAAGAACAAGCCCACCCGGTTGAAACTGAAATGAATGTGCATGTGAAATTTGTCAGATTAGAGTACTTGCCACAGATGTAATTCTAACAAGAAGGGAAACTGAGTCACTTGGTCCATTTTGTATGTATGTAACTAGTGCGAAAGTGTGTGGATACAGAATTCATTTTATTAAATGAGAATTACCTGTAGCTTGTTGCCAGATAGATTTTTTAAACCTTTTTTTTTAAACCAATAGCTGATATTTAAGTCTCAGATTCACGAAAGTGTAGGCTTCCTTGTAGTTAAATGGATGTACAAAAAAATTTCCATTGAAAATAGTTGCAAGTATATGTTTATCCCCAGTATCTGATGAGAGCAAAAACAGCTGGTTGATTTAGTGTGTTGAATCTTATTTTATTTCCTCAACCCTCAGACACTGAGCAAGAGTGGACAAGAACTTGGTCAGAATGTGGGTTGTGTTTTTTTTGGTTTTCCCCTCCATCCTTCACGAGACTTACTTTCTATGACCTTTATGAATGCCATTAGCTTTTCCCATTATTTTGTACTAGTGCTGTTGCTAAATGGCACTATGCACTTGCAGCAGAGCTCAGAATTCTCTCTCAAGTTCTGCTTTATGTGTTGAATTCATCAGCTAAGTGCATTAATAAGTCTCTTGCATTGTGGCTAGCAAGTTCCATTAGGAAAGATGTCTTATAATATTAACATATAAGTTACCAAAGATACTATTTATTTTTTCCCAGTGATATTGGTGAACTCGCAGAAAACTAATGGAGCATGAAAATAATTTTCAGACTTCTATCTGGATCCAATTTAACTGCCTGATACAGAATGTCTGTTTTCTTGGTTTGTATTCCACTGCTGAAAATGCCAAAGTATTAATCAAACTTCCATGTATCATTTAGTCTCTGCTGAATCATACTCTTAAAAATGTCAGTTTAGAATTAAAACTTGTCTTGTGAAAACAAGTAAAGCTCTACAGTAAAGAAATCCATTGTTAAAGGACATTCAATGTAAATGTTCTTCAAAGCATCAGTTTTATTGAAAGGTTTATTTTCATGTAAGACAAGCTCTACAAAATTTCTTTCTTGTCAAACACTGCAAATAACTGCTCCAGCAATTAAAGACTCTGTGATAATGCTTCTTTAGACATTGAAATGCCAAAATTGAAGCCTAATGTATCCAGAAGCTAGCATAAAAAAAATTGTCCAATCTTTGAGAAAATTCAGTGACAGGAAAAATAATTTTTTTTTGTGTGGCAAGTTTTTATAAAATAATTCAGCTTATATGTTCTCTGGACATCTACATGCTTTTCCTGAGGAAAATTTGACTTCAACTTGTTTTTGATGAACATAAAACTACTTGGCTGTTAAGCAACAAAAGCTGAAGGATTCTTGATGGTAAGAAAGACAAAAATCCATTTGCTGATTAGCAGATATACCCACTTTTCCATCGTAGATTCAAAAGGAAGAATTTGACTTATCTCAGTTATTTTTAATGTATAAAATAACATTGGACAGCATCTCCTGTAATGAATCACAATGATGAAAAATTTCCATGTATAGGTTGCCTGTACTTTATGCTAAGCTTTCTGACAACCTCTGTGTACCCACAGACCCTTGTATGCTGATTCTCGCATTATTCTGATTTTATCACTTTGTAAAAGTCTTTCTTAGAGTAAAGCTGCCAGTCGCCACTCATCATTGTGCTTGGTGCCTATACTAAGCCCTGTTGTTCCCCATCTGCCTGGTTTGCTGGAACAGGTTCCAAGGCCCTTGCAGGAGGAATTCCTTTAGGTGGTACATAAACCAAAGGTGATCTTTTGCTCACCTGGGGTTACACAATGGAGGTAGCTGACTGCTTTCGGTAGGTGATTGCCATCATTCTTGGCTTGTGTTTTACCTGTTTCTAGATGCTTCTCTTTTTTTTTGTATTACTGGGACTCTTGAGGTAGAGCAAAGTTGTCATGAGTTTGTGCTTTGCATGTCTTACTCCTGTGTAATATTTATTCTGGAAAATTTTCTGTCTAGTAGAAGTCAGAATTACCAATGATCCAAATATGCCTGTGGATTTGAAGTTCTCTGCTTTACATTTTCTTCAAATACTCCCTTCTTAGATTAATATTTTAAGACAAATAAGTGATAAAATTCAGAAATAATTTAAAAACATTTTTTTCCTAAAATGATATTTCGTCTCCTAAGTGGCTTAGACTTTCCCCAAATCAGAAATATATGTATGTATAGAAGAGTGCAATAATTTAACTGCAAATGAGGTAACACTTCTACAGCATTTTGAATATGCCCATGTTACTGAAGGAATGAATCTGAGACTGGATATTCCCCTAAAAAAGGGGAGAAGATGGTACATGAGAAGGTCGTGTTTGAGGTCTGTGTTTTGAGGTCCACATGAATGTAGTAATTCAAGACCATTGAGGCATGGTGTAAGAACTCTTCCATATTTGTAATTTCAGAAAGGTTTTGATAACTTTTAAAGGTCCATTAAATAACAGTACTGAATTCCTTTCTAAATGGTTTGAATCCTGGATTCCTGGATTGGGACATCTAGGTCCCAATTTTATGGAAGTAGCAAAAGTGGATTTGGAGAAATCAAGTATAGTTTCATATCCTCTGTGGAAAGGCTGGAGAACAGCAGAATATTATGATGACTCACCTTGAGGTTTGTCTGGATTCATCCAAACCAAGTGTCAAAGCAGAGCTTACAGAGACATATTGTGTTCTAAAATTATGAACTGTTTGCAAATCAGGTTCTCTTGAATATGAATATCCATGCTAATATCTCTACATAAACATACAATCTAACACAAATTTGGATTTTTCAAGGGTATTTAGCTATAACTTTAGACTTTCTGGAGGCAGTGGTGATATTCTAAAGTGTTTATATTTAGCTTTGCGATCTCATTAAAGAGTTTTATTGTTACATTCTAAGGAAAATTTCAGTGAGGGAGAGTATGTCCTTTTGTCTTACAAAGAGAGAAGCTTTATTGCCATTTATCTGTACGTGAAAGTAAATTTTTAGTGATTCCAAATTAAATTTTTATAATATCTATGGATTCTTTTTTGGTGGAAGGCATCATCCAGGTTGCTGAAATGGCTGTATACTCTTTTTGCTTGCTTAAGAGTTTCAGGAAGGAGGATTTGTTTTACTGGACAGAAGTCTGAGCCTCTCACAATATCATGAACAGTGTGCTCACAGAAAGCCTGACGTATAACACTGCTTAATATTGCATATGAATAATTAGAAAAGTACAGTGATTTAACTTACTGTTCGAAAGAAATAGTTACATGTTAGTAATATAGGTGAGGATTCTTTACTGGTTCTGTAACATGTACTTTTCTGTTAGGCACTGTGACAAAAATGACTTTGTTGGGGAAATATAAAGAATGTGAGAATATGAACTTGCTGCTAGAGTGGTTCTTTGATACTGAACCTTCAAAGGTATGTACAGCAAAGTTGTCATAGACTTCAAAAATTCTCTAAGTATATACCTAATTAAGAGTAAAATGACGAAATGCCTTGTGGTAAAATACTTAATCCTGCACTGAGCTCTGGCTTATAGAATCATACAATCATCAAGGTTGGAGGAGACTTCCAAGATCATTAAGTCCAACCATTAACCTGCCACTCTGCTGTAACCCCTAAACCCTAAACCATATCCTCCAGCGTCAGATCTGGATGCCTCTTAAACACTTCCAGGGATGGTGACTCCACCACCTCCCTGGGCAACCTATCCCAGTGCTTGACCATGCTAACAGTGAAAAAATTCTTCCTAACATCTAATCTGAATCTCCCCTGTCTCATCTTAAGGCCATTCCTTCTAGTCCTCTCACTGCAGCCGTGGCAGAAGAGACCATCCCCCACCTCTCTACAACCCCCTTTCAGGTAGTTGTAGGGAGTGATGAGGTCACCCCTGAGCTGCCTCTTCTCAAGACTGAACAAACCCAATTCCCTCAGCCCTTTCTCATGCAGCATGTTTTCCAGACCTTTTATGAGCCTTGTTGCCCTTTGCTGGACTCGTTCCAGCGCCTCAGTGTCCAGGATTCTGGAGGCTTTGCTGTGCAGCTGCTAAATTCTCACTGAAAGAGTTACATACCCCAATATCTATTGGACTAGACTTTGGTAGTGCTGATAGTAAATCTGCACTGTGTTTGCATCTAAAGGTCACTGCATAATAGTATATGCTACATAATGTTCTGGGTTTAGTTTAGCTTTTTCTTATTTTGCATTTTAAAACCAATTATAATAACCCTTTGCTCTTTGAACTGATGCCTTTCAGTCCTCTGTGTTAGAACTCACACCATTCCTTTACACCTTAACACCTTTTCCATGTGCCAGCTGAATTCCTAATCAAATTTTTAAGCTTCATATAAGGTTAGAAGAGTCGGATTTGGCACTCAGGGTTTGGCTTACACCGGTGCAAATCATTTTAGTAAAAGTTCAACGTGATTTGTCTTCCAGTCTTTATATTGTCATGTATTTATTATTATTTTTTCTAAGATCTATAACTTTATTTCTTTTTTATCTGATTTTCATTTTATATGGTATGAATACCTATTTTATAAAATATCTTTCATTTAAAGGATGTATTATTTTTTTACCCATCATGTTTTTCATGTTCTGTAGAGTACAATTGTTGTTATTTTGTTGTTGGGGTTTTTTTTAACCTTTCAGATTTCTTTTAATTGAGCTTTTTGCCAAACTGCTCACTGGACATAGAATTTGTACCAATACTGACTGCTGTTTTAGAGGATTAGTTTTTTAACACACAAGCTGTTAAATATGAGAAGTGATTACTTTTCCTTCTGACACTTGAGGCTAATGGCCTCCAGCATTTTTATCTCAATTCCAAAGAACAGTTTTGTTGATAAGTAACTGAAAGTTCTTTTAAAACAATATATGCAGCAAAGAATCGTCTAGATGTGTTATTAGGAGTGCCATCCTGTCATGTTCAGAATTCAATGAAGTGTATAATTCCGTATTTTTATCTGCAAAATCTTTCATAATGATTTTCTAAATGAACTACAAATAGAGATATTTTGGAGTTGGGTAAAAAGTCCTCCTGGAAGAGAAAGATCTGGAAGATACCTCCAGGATGTAGTTTTGAAAACTATGAATTCATTTCAGTTCTCATGAAAAATTCATCTTAGGGATGGGAAAAATAGAAGTAGAAATATATTTTTCATCTGAATTCTGTTAATTTGTATTCATTACATCCTATTGCAGAAACTCAATTCCCAAAAGAATTTTGAAGTATAGGCACAAGATAGAAAAAATGTACTCAGTGAATGTAGTCTTGGGATAACACAGCTAGAGATGACAGTTTAAAGGAATAGTATTAACTTGAAATCTTTACCTACATTTGAAAATACTGTACCTACATATAGTCATGAGAAATATAAGCTTTGTGGCGGCTGGTGGGCATGAAGCCCTACATTCCATCTTGCACTGTTCTTCTGTAGCAGTTTCAGAGGTGCATCAGTCCTTGGAAAAGAAAAGAGGGATGTGTTCATTGTTCCTGGGAGAGCAAATGCAAGTCACTGACTGATGTGTCGCATCATCTCCAATGATGTATCTGAAGGTAGAAGTTAGTTTGCTGTGTATTATGCTACAACCTAATATGCCATGTTGATAATAAGTAAAGGATGAATTATCATAGAATCATAGAATTATAGAATTTAAGGGTTGGAATGGACCTTACAGATAATATAATGACTGCCAGGATTTCTGGAAAAGTATAGATAGTGGCCTAGAAACTTCATCAGCCAGTTCCCTCAGGACCTGACAATGAATCTCATCAGGACCCATGGACATATGCACATTCAGGCTCCTGATATGATCTTGAATCATTCAGTTAAAATGTAGTGCTGTAGAAAGTGCAAAGAGTCTGTACAGACTCCTGGAGCCACTTGCCGTGCCTTAGTATCTTCAGGATTTGACCAATAAGGAATTGTGTGCTGGTTTTTATGGGTGGAGATGGAGTGCAAATGTATCTCCCAGTTGGCACAGTGCCCCACATGATATTTTAATGTACAGTGGCCTGTGTTGTACTTTTTTCCCTTTGGTCAGTGTTAACAGTAAAAAAGTGACACTGCAGTTCACAGTGTCTAATTTGCACCATGACATTCCTTCAGTAAAAGGAAATAAATGAAGCATGCCAGCCTATCAGTTGAAGTGTATTTGAATGAGTCTGTGTTGTGCATATAATTCTGTATATGGTGATGTGGAATTTTTCATGGTTGTAAATGTGAGTTTTGACAATACGAACCTTCTATCGTATTTGCAAGGACTTGTTAAAACTGAACCCTAACAACAACATTCAACTTAGTTAAAGCTTTGCATTTACAAGAAATATATGGAAATAGAGTATCAGGCAGGATGCCAACTGCCACTTCATTAAATATAAGACTACCCATGCAGTTGAATTTACAAAATTCCTTAACAGAAATCTTTTTATGGGGATCCCAGCAGAATGCTTTCTTATACAGGAGTTATTCTCAGTAGGTTTAACTGCAATGAATATTCAGTGTTGGTGCAGTCTATGGTGATCTTGAAAAGGAAAAATCCTTAAGTTCTACATCATGCAATCACAGAGTAGCTCTAGACCTCTGGAGATACCTAGTCTGCACCCCTCCTTCAAGGCTGGATCAGCTACAGCAAGTTACCCAGGACTGTATACAGTCTCCAAAGATGGAAATTCAACAGACTCACTGGGCAGCTTGTTCCTGAGATGTCTGACCTCCTTAACAGTGAAAAAGTGCCTTGTAATGTTTAAATGGAATTGCCCATATTTCGTTTTTTGCACATTGCCTCTTCTGTAACTAGGGATCACTGAGTTTTCTGCTGTCTTCACTGCTTTTTACCTAGCTGTTCTGCAATGGAGCACCTACTTTTCCTCTGACCTTGGTGTTCTTTTTTTCCCACTTTGCTCTCTGCCACCCATGTGTGTCCCCCTAGCCTTGCCACATACATTTTCTCTAGCTCATTGAAGTCCCTCTGAATGACAGCACAACCATCTGCTCTGTCAGCCAGTCCTTCCATTTCTGTATTGTCTGAAGAACTGCTGAGGTTATGCTCTGTACCATGAGTCAGGTCCTTAATGAAAAGCAGTACTGGGTAACATGAGTTACCCAGATCTCTGGGTGCTCCATTAAAGTGAGTGGCTTGCAGCTGGACTTTGGGCTGCAGATTGTAACCCTTAGAGCCTGGTAATGCAGCCTGTTTTCAGCCACCCTGCTGTCCACTTTCCTTTCTGTGTGTCACAACTTGTGACGATGTTCTGGGTGACAGTGCTGAAAACTTTGCTGAAGTCAAGATAAACAACATTCTCAGCTCTCCCTTCAATCCATGTGGCACAATATTTCATTGTAGAAAGCTATCTAGTTGGCCAAGCATGATTTTCCTTCATAAATACATGCTGCCTATTTCCCATTGCTTTCCTGCCCTTCACATGTTTGGAAATTGTTTCCGGGATTATTTGCTCCATTATCTTCCAAGAAACTGAGGTGAGGAAGATGGGCCTATAGTTCTCTCTATTCTCCTTCTTGTCCTTCCTGAAGACAGGAGTGATGTTTGCTTTCTTACAGTCCATTTGAACTTCCCTTGATAGTCATGACCTTTCAAAGGTATTCTGAGAGTGGCTTTGCAATGATACTGTCCATCTCCCTCGGCACTCATGGGAGCATCCACCCCATCAGGTCACATCAACTTGGGTATGTCCAGCTTGTTTAAATCTTCCCTAACCTTATTATTCTCCAAGGGTAAATGTTCCTTAATCCATGAAGAGCCATGAAGCAGCTTCTTTCTACAAAATTTCAGCAAAGCTGGTATCTGTAACCAAGTGCAGGATTGGTGGGACACTGTTTTGAGTGTGGAATGTCAGTATTTGCACTGACAGGAGCATGCCAGTCATATCTACTTCTCTCTCTCTCTCACACACACACAACCGTCCCAGTTAATTACAATGGAGATTTGTTTGTGAGGAGAAAGCTTATCCATCTGAGAATGCAGTCTGAACTGACTGTGTCTTCTCTGGTCACACTTCAAATATCCACTGTGATGGGTGGTCTACATGAAGTGACCTTGTACAAAATTGTAGTTCTAGCTATGGTGATCATAACTGAATTTAAAATATTAGAATATTGTCAGATCCTAATGCCCAGAATATTCCTAATGCCCAAAAATACTACTTTAAATCTATATTGAAAATTCACTCTACTAAAGTTCATAGTTTAGCATTAATATCCATTCACTATTTTCTGAGAGGTTCCACGTAGTATCTGAGGTAGCTACTGAGTAGCTGGGGCTTGATACTGAATGAATGGATGATGGATTCACTGGAAAATATTTTTTCATGTTCTGTGTAGCTGCTAAGATAATAATGACCTCTCTGAAATGAAATAGAATCTTAAAACTCCCGAATTGTGTGTTGGTTGTACTTATATTGATGAATCTTTGAGCTATACAGGGGAGTAACTCACCTGCCTCAGTCAAAGTATGGATCTGCCCGAATTGTGGTTTTGAATTAGGTTCACAGTAGATTCTGTTCAGTTTAATAGTAGTTCCATCTGATAGCTGATGAATTTTGATGCATGAGGTAAGCAAGGGAAAGTAGGATTTTCATGAAGTATCATGAATTTTGGTTTTACTGGTGCTATCTGCTGGAGTACTGCACATGCCCAAATATTGTGCCTATTTGAGTAGTGTATGTCCAGCTTGTTTTAGGGGCATAAAGGCCCTAAGCATCTACATGTGTGATTTCCCTTTCTTGAATGATAATGATGCTGAACTTAAGTGCTTATACTTGGTTAAAATGTAATTTACTATCTGGAATTTGGCTGAGCTCAGCTTGAAACTAAATGTGCAGTTGGTGGTTTAAAAAAAGTGACAAAAGCTGCTAAAATATTCAGCACTAAGAATATCTTTGACTACTGAGATGCTTCAGGAGCACTGGCTGAATAGGATAGTCACAGTCGTAATGCACTACAACCTTCTCTTCTCTCTCATTATGCTGTTTATATCATGCTTGAATGAAAATATATTTTAGTTCCCTGAAAGCCTCTTCTCTGCAGCTTTAAACTTTCAGCAGATGGGAGTATTAGAGGAACATTTTTACCTCTGATTCTGCATTGAACTGAGATTGCCACAGGACTGTGAAAGGATTCAGCCAAATTGCAGAACCTTCCTTGCCCAACACTTGAGCAGCCCATGCTATTAGCAACTATCTTCATGGTGTCAGAGATGTCATTAGCTAGTCGTGGGAGGTCCATTCAACTGTGCTAATTATTTCAACAAGTTCTATTCATGAGCTGTTTAAACACTGGAGCTTAAGGCAGTAGTAGCTATTCCAGAAAGACTTTTGAATGCAGATCTGTTTCTGCACATTCATGTATCAGTGCTGACTGCAGACATCTACAGTAAAACTATGAATTGGCCACTGCTTAGCCATAGGGATATAATCCAGATATTACTTCATATAACTCCCTGATCATAGAGGAAAGAGAGAGGATCAGTTCATCCTTTACTTTCTGGTATTCTTATGTGACTGTGGTTGGGCTGTAATGCAAATTTCTATCTGAATCTGGATGGCTCTGAAGCTTGAGGATTTCTAAATTTTAGTTTTGCTTTCAGTGATCATTAACTCTTGAATTTACATCAAAAATGTTACTGATCGAAAGAATCCTTAGGGTGAAAGATTTCAGTGTTCTGTTTAAGTGTGTTTGACATAATCTCTTAAAAAATAATGTTGTCAATGTATAGTCAAAGGTGTTTTTTCTTCTTTATTTTATTCAGATTCACCTCACTTCTGGAAGAATCTAAAAATCTGAACAACTTCTGCCACAGTTTACTTTACACTGTCAACAAGATACCATTCCATTAAGAACAATGAGCTCCACAGCACCAGGTCAGTTTGTTTATATTAATAACTCACTTCTGCAGAACACTGTCTTGTATTAGGAAGTATATAATTCTTTGTTTTGATGAAATGAATTTGGAATGTGACTGATATACCAATTGCATTTCCTATAATATGACTGTCTTATAAAAGAGGAAAATGGCTATACAGGTAAAAAAAGCTATTTTTGGGACACCATATCATGGTTGAATTTTAAAGCCAGTATAATCCTACAGTGCTTTTAAAATATTTTTGTGGATTTTATTAAGAAACTGATTACTCATGATTGGACATGAATAAGCATTTTATAACATTTTTGTTCTTAATATTTGTAATTAATCAGTAATTTATTTTCTGCTTTTGCACATTTGCCTCTTTTAAAGAAATACTGTAAATGGAATTCTATTTTTCTGTTTACCTCCAAAGTCATATTTGCCCATACTGGGCATTCTCTGCAGAGTTTCCTCCTTTAAATATGTGTATTTAGCAATGGTGTCTGAACCTGCTTTATCCAATGCCTTCAAAAAGAGTTACTGCAGGTTCACCTGATAGAAGTGAGCTATTAGTAGCTGTACCCAGTGTTTAAACTTCCAAGAAAACAGAATGCTGCATATGGAACATGCCTTGACTTCAGTTCTTTTGAGGAGTGAGAGTCCCCAATTCAAATCTGTGCAACATCCCATATGGTTCACACTTTGTTCACCCACACTTGAAGTATCTATTTCTAGTACTGTTGGTAAAATAACCCTTTACAGGTGGCTTATTTTATGACTGCTTTGGTTTTGTGCAAACAGCCTTTAAAAGCATCAGGTAAAACACTGTAATAGTGAGCTGCATTTGTCTGTAGATGTTCTATCTCATAGAAATTAAATTCAGGGAGGGTTTTTGGAGAATTGTTGATTGTAGTATTGAAAACTGGCAATACTTACTTTTACATTAAATGAAGTCAAGCATAGCTGGGTTTCAGGCTTGGCATCTTTTTCTTTCAGTGCAATTTGGTACATGCAGTGAATTATCCATACAAAGCATGACAGGGCATTCAGCAGAAAGGAATGTCTTTATTGGTATCACAGTGGTGCCTCAGATGAAATAATCTTCTACTTTTCTAAGCATGCAGTTCAAATGCCAAGATAGTCCAGTTGATTGGGTATCTTTCTAACATGTCTACTCTTGTGTTAGATGTAGTCTGTGGAAATAGCCAAAAATAAAATTGACTCTCACAAAAACAAAGCAAATTTTCCAATACTCTTATTGCTATGAAGAAAGAAGGTAGAAAACATGAATGCATATTTACTGTTTCTGCAGACTACATCTAATGCAAGAAAGAAGAAACATTCTGTATAATCAGATCACTTACAAAGATGTTTAGACACTTCAGAAACATCACTTTTAGTAGGAGTAAGGTGGCTAAATATCTTTAAATCTAGTCCTTAGTGTCCCCCATGCCTCTGAAAACTCCAAGTTGCTTCACTGACCACATTGAAACACCTCTGTGCACCTCAGAAATGCAGTATTCAAGGGCAATGTCAGCTCAGTGAAAGGGAAATGAGGCAGGATTTATTTGGACTTGTCTTGAATCCTGCTTAAAGTAAATGCTGTAGACTAAAGGAGGATGAGTGTCTACATATGGCAACTCTTCTGTCCCCCAGTCGAGGGAGACTGAGGTGTGTTTTGTGCAGTGTTCTATCACCTTTTGGCAGTCACTCAAAGTCCTGGCTGCAGTACAGTCGCTCTATTAGAGGGGTAGGGAATAGAGTGGTAGGAGAGGCCTCCCACTTCTGTGAGCAGTTAGCACTTAATTAGAATTTTTCAGAAGATAAAAATTGCTAAATCTTATTGCATCCATAGTAACTGAGTTGTCCTTTTCCACTCCTCTTCAAGCATGAATGTTTTTTCATACGTGGCCAATATGTCTGTCCCATTGCAAATCTTACTGCTTCCTTTTCTTTCTCCTGGAGTTTGTTTTTTTATCAAAGTTAACCTTATGAAATGAAGAGATGGAAGGGCAGTTCCATCCAACTTTAAAGGTCACTTTCAACCCAAACTACTTTATGACTCTGATTCCTATGATTCAACTTCTAACTTAAGTTTAAAATACATATATCAGGATGTACTTATTTCACTTGTGAGACACTCCAGTAGTTGAAGAGGTATCCCTGGTATTCCAAAAGGAAAATTAATGGATTGGCAGTGAGATAAGCAGCTTATTCCTAGGATGGTGAGACTGTGGAAGGCAGTTCTTGCATTTATGGCACATGGTTTAAATGGGAAAGCTGATCAAGTAGTGTCTAATAGTGTTTGAGTTGGGGGTTTTGTGCTTTGTCTTTTTTTATTCCTTAGAATCTTGATCTTCTGCAGGGAATAGGTTGCTATATTCAGTTACAGCTAGTAGTTAGGGCAGTGTAAAATAATTTCTAAGCAGGAAACTTTAAGCACATACAGTATATAGATAGTATTGAAAACCACTCTTTTTCTATTGTGTAAACCAGGAAGCTACCTCATTTGAATACCAATCTGTGTCTTATACATAAGACCTGTGAAAATCTTCATAATATATTGTAAATGTTGGTATTTTTGGTCATGATTGTAAGTTGAAACAAAATGCTAAATGTACTTTTTGTTTTACAAGTTATCTAGCCCACATGTATATATAGCTTGTATATGTACATTCATACATGCTGTTTACATGGAAGATAAGTTTACTTTCAAAAAAAAGGAAAAAAGCAAGAGGCAAACTGGTAAAGTAGTGCTATTCCGTAATGAACGGCATAGGTTAGCACACTTCATGGATGGCTTGTCTGTCAATGAAAAAAATTCAGAAATGCTGTGGAAAGGTTTAAAGATTGTGTACACTATGCTAAATTTCTCTGTGTTTTTATGATGTGATGTGCTAAGTGAAGAAGTTACTTACTTCTTTAGAAATGCTTTCCCTTCATACCTGAATTGTCAGAAAGTCCATTCAAAGACCTGATTTGGAGCAATCAAAACTCATGCATGTGGTATTCAAACGTTATCTGAGGAACCTCTTTGAACAGAGTTTGTTTGCAGTAGCAATGCACCTAAATATTTCCTTGCATTGTATGATGCAATGAAAGAGTCTCCAGCATAGCAACATCTGCTTGCTACATCTCTGTAACCTATTAAATTGATCTCAGCTCTTTGAATCTTCAGGGACCAGGCTCTTGCTAATCTGTAGAGCTGTAAAGTGAGTGTTAAATCCCAACAGGGGAAGGTGCTGATGTTTGCTTTGCTTGTTATAAATTGTAAGATCATTAAGGAAATGTTTGCGTCCTGTTGCCATTGCATGTTCTGAACTGAGTGCTGTACACAAAAAGCACTGGACAGAAAGAGAAAATATTTATTTTGCAGAATCACAGAATCATTAGCGGTTGGAAAGGACCTCTGGAGGTAATCTTGTCAAACCCCTCTGCCAAGTCAGGGTCACCTAAAGCAGGTTACACAGTAACTCGTCCAGGTGGGTTTTGAATGTCTCCAGAGAGGGAGACTCCATGACTGTTCCAGTCAGGAAATGGAAAAAATTCAGTGGACCAAGTTCCAGTGTTCTGCCACCCTCAATGTACAGAAGTTCTTTCTCATGTTGAGGTGGAACTTCTTGTCTTTTAGTTTATGGTCATTGCTCCTTGTCCTGTCGCTGGGCACCACTGAAGAGTCTGGCACAGTCCTCCTGACACCTGCCTTTGAGATATTTGTATGTGCTAATGAGATCCCCTCTCAGTCTTCTCTAGACAAAATAGGCCCAGCTCCCTCAGTCTGTCCTCATAAGAGAGATCTTCCTGTCCCTTAATCAGAGCTATCCTCTCCGGTAGCTCCTTGTCTTGTAGTGTGGAGTCCGGAACTGGACACAGTACTCCAGATGTGGCTCCACTAGGGCTGAGTAGAGGGGGAGGATCATTTGCCTTGACTTGCTGGCCACACTCCTCCTGATGCACCCAGGATACACCAGGCACACTGCCAGCTCATGGTCAATTTTTCATCCACTAAGAATCCCAGGTCCTTCACTGCAGAATTGCTTTTATAGGTAATAGTGAACTTAAAGTTTTGAGAGACTTCTTTTTTTTAAATACTGAATATTACCCAGTAGTGAATTAATACTCACAGATGTATTTTTGAGTTATCTGTCTCAAACTGTCTAGTACTTTGAAATATATCTCCTATCAACATGGTGGGGTAGTATCTTCTATTAACATGGTGGTGTAGTTGGAGATTGTGTCTGTTGCGTGCCTACTGTTTCAGTTTCCAGGGATTCCAACCCTTGCAAAAGATGCTACTCATCTGAACAGGAGATTGCTTCATTTAAAGCATATGTTTGTTTAATGCATCATTTGTTACTCAGATTTATTCAAAGAAGAGCAGCACCTATGGAGAAGGGTGGACTATAAATATTTCTGTGAAGATAATGGATGTATGAAGATCATTGGTTTTCTTTTCGTAATCTGAGAAGGGGAATAAGTCCAGAGAGAGCTCATTCCTTTTCCCCTTGCCTTTCCTGTAGCCCAGATCTTTCAGATTTTGTGCTTTACTTTTCAGCTTGAAATGAAATCAAAGTTAAATGAAATAAATTCTATTAAAAACCAAAGCACCCAAACCACTAAAGTCATTAATGGAACATTTTCTGTTAGGATATATTAACAGATGGTACTAATAAATGATGAAGATACCTGGAACTCTTGACCTGTCCAACAGCTTTCTATATGCTGCAAACTATTGCTAAATTAGCAGTATCATATTTTCCCAGTGGAAAACCACTTATCTAGTGCAAGCAGGTGAAATGCTGTTGTGGAAAGCTGTTCAGAACTTTTCACTGTCCCTTGTTTTCAAAAGCATATCAACATGTGCCTTCTGCTGAAGAGAGTAAGTTCAAAGTGTGTCTAATTTACTTAGGTGCACCTAAGTGAAATCAGTTCTTTTATCCAATCTGTAATTACTGAATTAAAATCCAAATCTGATATATTTTGCAAATCCCTATCCAAAAGTCTTTCTGCTCTTGAACAACATCACTTATTTTCCAGGTCTTTACTGTCTTTATAGAGCTGTGTGTTGCTGTAGTCAACAGAAAGTGATTTTTCTTAATAAACTGATTGGGAAGAGAAAGGAGCTGTGTGCTAAAATCTGCCAGTTCCTACTTTTGGATTACTTTCTTGTCATCTTAATTCTGAATTTCTTTGATAGGCATTTGTTTGTTCCTCCTGAGAAATAGCTTGTTTTAACTCAGTGCAAAGCTGACTCCCCGTTTTCTTGTTCTGCTTTGCTCTGCTTTTTTATAAATAATTTTCCTTATATTAGTATAGAAAGTATAGAAAGTATATATTCCTCATATAAGTATAGAAAACATTCAAAAATGCTATTTTCACTACTGTTTTAAAATTTAAATGCAGCAAAAGGTTATGTTGCAGTCCATTAACCCTCTCTGCATTAGCAGTAGATGCTGTGAACAGATGAATCTTTTGATGAATAATCATGTATGTTACTCTAAAATGTCTTTTGTCAGATTGATTTAATAAAAAGATTGTAAAAAAAATTTGAGTCCAAAATAAAGTAGTAAATGAAATACCAGAAGGCTAAAACCTCTTCTTCATACATAGGTCTGTTTTGGAAGGTGTTTAAGTTCCATTGAAGCTGCAGGTATGGATGTTTTTCAGCTCTCTGACTGTTGAGTGAAGGAATCATGTACGTTTCTTCCTTGTGATGACTTTGTGATGACTTTTCCTTTGATTAAAAAGGAAATACAGGCTGGATTAGATATATATTTGGTGAATTCACTGAAAGGCCCAATAACTTTCAGGATTAAAAGATGTGTTATCTCTGTCTGTCTATGTCTAACAGAGTGCAGCAGCTCTTTACGGTATCAAAAAGGAAAAAATATAATCTAGATGCTCAGCCATAATGAAGTGCGTAGAAGAAGGATTTTTCCCCCACAGCACTCCTTGCTTCTTTTTAACTTTCAGTGCAAAGCATGACTCAGATGTGCAGCTCAGATTTTGACCTCTTGAATCTTGTTACAGAACTCCAAAATAGCTTCAGTCTGACATAAATCTTAGTTTTGCCCTTACGAAATGTAGAAGACATTGCTCTTTATAGACTCTGTCTTCATTTTTCTCATAATAATTTAAGCCTGACATCCTTATCTAGGTATTTCTAGGTAAAATCCCAATAATTCACAGGCTTGATTGAAAAAATTGGACTCAAAATGTGTTCTGCTACTAAGGATTTAATGTACAAGACTACCAAATAATGAATAAAAAGCTCTGTGCATGCACTCCATATGAAAGCATCACCTTGTTCACTTGCTAGTAAATAAATACATTGAGCTGATATGTTTTTGTTCCCCTCTTAGAAGTAATTTGTACCATTTTCCATTAAAATTGATAATGAAAGCATTGAAGTGTCATGGTTCTGCTCTCATTTGTGATTTTACACTCACACATGTTCATGAAGGTCTCTCATTTTGTGTGCTAAATCTTCAGGTTTTAAGTGAATAAATAATGACAACACCAGTCACCTTGCCAGTGGGTTATGGGATTTGTTACTGGTTCTTCAGGTTAACTGAAGAAAACAGGTCTGAAGAATATTTTTTGATGCAACTTTGTGGTGCTTTAAGATGATATATGCATACAGACTTTAACCTATGAATAACTCATATCTCTTCAAACAGATACTGTGCATGAAGATTATAACTGTATTGCTTTTTTCTTTCAGGAATCACTTGTTAATATTTGCCACCAAATGGTTTTTGACCGGGAATTTATCTTTCAAAGTAGATGTTTTGTTGGTCTGTGTAGTTGAAGCACAGGTCTGACTTTTTGACCATTAGCACTTTAACAGCTAAGATAGCTTTCTGGGAATGAAGTTTTTTATTATTTCAATATGGTTTATAAAGCTTGTAAAGATTCCTCAGAGTGGCTTTTTTAAAAAAAAGAGATGTGCAAATGTTTTCTCATTTTAATTTAATCCTCAGTGTTAACTTAGAACATGCACCTCTAGAAACTGCAGTCAAATTTACTATCCATTGATCAAACACAGTATTTCACTGTCCTTTCAGAGTTATCATAATTTTTACTATGATTAGTTTATAAAAGCAAGATGGCACAGTTACAATTTAATTGGAGTCTAGTGAACTTTTAATAGGTACTTGTATATATTTATATTTTGAGTGACTTTAGGAAAGGCAAATGAGAGATTACACTCTGTCTATAGAGCGATAATATGGTGTTTTGTAACCGTGTTGATAATTAACCATTGTAATATGCTGGATAATGATGGGGAGGTTAATTCCTCATGTGGCTCATCCTTATAAATGATTAATCCCAACAGCCACCTAGAAGTTGTTTCGATCTTCACTAAGCATATGACAAACTTTTCATCTGTTTTTGCTGAATAGAAGTCTGCCATCACTCTAAGTAAGTCTGGAAAGCCTCCAAACATAGAAATTTGGATTTCAGTCTCACAGGAAACATTTAACCAACTCTGCTTTTATTACTTTACTGTCTGTAATCCTAAAGTCATTGTGCTTGCTGGGAGTTTACACAATGGGAGCATCCTGTGTTGCCTTATGAAAGCTTGGCTTTACTTGAAGCAAATTCTTTAGCGTAACCTATAAAGTCTTCCCTAGAGTACAGGAATTTGCTCTAGGAACAAAAATATTGTGTAATTCCAAATCATGTCAGAATCTGAAGCAGCTCAACTAAAGAAATGTCCCTTCCCCATCTGATTTCAGCAGCTGATGTGTGTCCTCCTGTGCTCCAATTCCACATGGTCCAGGGCCTGGAATTTTTTATTGTTGGAGGAAGCAGGGGTTCACTACCATTTTTGAACTTCCTACCTATGCAGCTGGTCTGTCATATATACAAAGTGTTCCTTGGATTGTGCCAAGTATTTGAAATCCTAGTGCCTTGGTGGGTGGGACCAATCCTGGCTAAGTGCATCTACTTTTGTTCCTTTAAAAAAACCCTTTATACATACATACATATATATTGGGATTTTTACTTCTCCAGCTCCTCCCAGCATCTGAATTCCATTCTTAGTCTTTGCATATCTAGTCATCTGTATGGTCTTCTATAAGCATTATTTGCTTCAATTTACTGTCTACTGTGTTGTTTTGGGAGGGAGTTTGGGGTGTTGTGGTTTTAAAAAGACCTAATTAATATATCTCAGAGTTCATAATGTAAAATTTGGTCTCTCCAGGTACTTCATTGCTATATTCTATTTGGCAGGTCAGTTGCTTTCCTAGTTCTTTTCTCTGTCCTCATATTTCAATTTGGAGAATTGCTGTTGCAGTATCCAGAGAAACAATAACAAAAAGGTCTTTTTAGGATGTCATTAGTAGCAGGGTTCTTTATATCTGAAAACACAAGTAGTACGGACCATGCTCATGGTTCTCTGCATTGCAGCAAACACACTTTACCTCCTGAGTGATTTTACTAATCAGATTAACTGTTTCACTTCAATCTCTTCCTAAATGATGTAGTGGCATGACTCATTGCTGTGTGTTTGTCTTAGTGGGGGGAGAAGACAGAACAGAGTCACCTCTAGGGTACAAGAGCAGAAGGGAGACTGAGTCGAACTGCGTGGTTAAAAAAGACTTTTTCAATGGCAGTGCTAGAATAAGCAGCTCTAGCGACTGTCCACCCGTTGTTCTCACTCTTCTCATTTACTGCTCAGTTGTGCCAGGTGTACTTATTTGTGTGGCCAGAGGATGAAACTGATTCAGGAACTGATCCAAGTTCAGCTGTTCCCAAGAAAAAAAGAGTTGGTTTTAGCCTGGATTGGTTCCTTCTTGTGGTTTACTACGTAGCCACACAATCAATGGTCTTGGCAAGGTGAGGAAGGAAGAGGGAAGAGAAAAAGTGTGTTTAAGTCATGTCCTACATTTGAAAGAAATGATCATGAGTGATTCTTGAGTAAGAAAATCATGGTCATCCTCTAGAACTGTGGAACTACCTAGCCCTAGGTAAAGCTGGAGAGAAATACTAAGAACTTATTCACACATCTTCACTTCACTGGCCATTTCCAGTTTGTGGATTTTAAGTGTTCCCAGTTCTGTCCACACATAATTTGGAGGCTCAGTGAACATCTTTGTTTTTCAGCTCTATAGCTGAAAGAAATGACCAACAAGGTCACATCATCTGTCATATAGCGTGCCAGTTTTAAAGTGATTGTTCAGCATCTGACTGCCAGGCATTCTTTCATATTCATTAAGATATATGCAACAAAAGCAGTTAGGAGTATGTGAAATACGCTTTGTTGAAAGATCATGCAATTAGTATTTTCCTGTATTAATAACATCTATGTTTTGTAAGGCCATGTTTCTAAAATGTTACATTATACAAAAAGTTAGATAAACCACCATGAATAAAGCCTTTCTTTTAGTTTTTTTTTTCATTTATTAGGTTAACTGCATTATGTTGATTATATTGAATACCCTAAAAAGGTGTGTTTGCCAAATTTTAATTTTTTCCTACCCACACACCACCTCCTAATTTTGTCTCTGGCAACCCAGATGTGTTTCTGCAGAATAAGTGTTTCTGCAGTGATAATTATAACGCTCATAATAGGTAATTTGCAGATTCAGTAACTCACCAATACCAGGACTATTTTGTTGCACCTTAATTTTGTTACTGGTGCAATTTTAAAACTTCACTACAACGTCTGAAATTTTGGAGTGCATGGAATATCAGTCTAGAAACTAAGTACTGCTTTGTAGCATTTAGCAAATTAATGTCTAAAGGGAGCTCAAGGTATGATGTAAATTTGGGGTGGGGGTGTCATATTGTACTTCAGGCAATGATGTGCATGTTGTGGGTGGATCCAA